>NW_019240665.1:84981-110466 GCF_002742605.1 Olea europaea var. sylvestris | reverse complement strand
AAAATTTAAAATGTGTTCAGTATCAGTTCAAACTATATAAAAACTTTGTTAATTGACTGAACTAATTTAGACCTAATCAAGGACAATTATAGTCCTAGATGGGTTCACAAAGGACTGTTAATACAAAGGAACAAGTTAGGGTTTCAAAGTTGTATCTCCAAAGTTAGAAAATTTATTAGAATGTACTCGAACCATATTTTCTAAACGAATTAGAGCCAATTCGAATTGATCCTATAAATGACTCACTACAAAACAAATACGCTTAATTCTCGAATTATTCAAATCAAACACTTAAATGAATTATCTGATTATGATTGACTTTACATTTCAACACTATGCACACGTCCCAATATAGGACTCTAGGTTCTTCAAAGAGAAGGTGGAACAATAAAAAGCCAAACCGCATGTCCTAAATTCAATTTATACTCCATTTTATTATTTTTTATACATTTCTTAATTTTATATATATTGTAAAATTATTAAAATTGATGAAATATACGATTGAAGAATTAATAAAAATCGATATTCTCATTAAATATGTGATTAAAATTAATTATTGACATTAACTTAAAAATGGTTGTTTGAGCTCTATTTTTAGCTAAGAATGTATTTTGAAATAGTAGACTGATGGAGAATGTCTGGTTAAAAAATAAAAATTTGGGTTTACGTGCAATATTATTTTATTGAAGAATTTGTAATTAAAAAGAAGATAGATAAATATATATTTTGAAAATAATGAAAATGAGATGAATGCTTGTTCAACAAAAAAAAAAATAGACCATAAATATGGAAAGAAAATTCAAAGTTGGCCATAAGAAAAGAATTCTAGAGTCAAAGTTAAAACAAGGAAATAAAAGAAAACAAGAGTGTCTAAAGAAATTGGGGATTTGAATTTCTTTCTTCTTTGCATAAGTTGACGACCGTCCTATGGGGGGCATAACCTAAACACTTCACCTAGAATTGCACTTTCAACGCTTTCCGTGACGACTTCGTCCAAATTAGTGACTAACTATTTCACAAATTAATTAGGATATTTTTAGGTTAACAGAGTGAAAAAAACAAAATAGAATAGCAAGAAAAGGTTTAACCAAGCTTGTAAATAAGATAAGCCAACACAATATCTAGCCAAAGTTTCAATTTCGAAATTCAAATTTGATATGATGATTATGGATCTTATGAATATAGGGTGTATGTGGAAACATCTATGAAGAATAGTTAACGATCAGGGGCGGACCCAAGGGGGTCCCATAGAATCACTTGACCCTCCAATTTTTTCAAAGGGTTCACTATGGAATATTAAACGAAATTAAAATATTACATTCTTAATTTTTTTGTCTTATTTTTCAGGTCACAATGGAATATCAAGCGAAATTGAAACATTACATTTTTAATATCATTTTGAAATACTTACGGCTTAGTATTTCATGTCGTTAATAGTGTGCGAAATGGCCAATCGTAGTAAATGTTACCACTCGCCAAAGTAAGCTGTTTCAAACTAATATTTCAAGAATTTCGATAACAAGCTAACTTTAAAAATTTTTCGACACTTATACGTTAGTCATATCCATAAATCTTTTATATATTTTTGAAACTCATTTTGAGAATTATATCATAAACACATCGAATGATCTAAATGAATATCGATAATAGTTAAACGTATGTCTAATGTGTATGCCAAAAAGAGACGTATAACTCGTCTTTTTTGAAAAAATCAATTATTTTATTATTGTTTATTATTTTTGCGCGAAAAATTTCTCAATATAATTTACATCATTTTATTAGAAAATTTTATATGTGGTATGACGTCAAATTTTTTTTTTTTTGATGTAAAAAATTCTTAATAAAATTTTTATTATTTCATAGGGGTTATAAATTATTATACTACTTTTTCATCTTGATTATTTTTATATCTGAAAAAAATTTTATATATAAAAAAAATTCTATCATTTTTAGGATTTTTTTTATTATTATTACATTTTTCTCTCGATCAAATTTTTTTTTTCAAATGACGTCAAAAATTTTATTAGGAATTTTAGATTATTTTAAAAAAATTAATTGATTGAGAGCAAAAAGTAACAATAATAAAAAAAATCCTAAAAATGATCGAATTTGTTTATATATAAATTTTTTTTAGATGTAAAAATAATCAAGATGAAAAAAGTAGTATAACAATTTATAATTCATATAAAGTAATAAAAAAATATTTCGTCACTATTTTTAAAAGTTTGATTGTGGCCCTCTAATGTAAAATGTCTGCATCCACCCCTTGTCTACGATGACAACCAAATGGTCACCTTGTTCCATCCCGTTTTAGATTTTAATTTCCCTCCTTATTTATTTTAAATGTAGAAAATTTTGAGAATTGTATTAATGGATTTGAGTAATCAGTCTAGATTTGGACATGAAATTGCTGTTTTAATGGCATCCTGTCAATTATTATAACTTTATTGTACTGACATCTCTAAATTAATATTTTAATAATTAATAACATCTGACATTTAATAAATTTTAAGGGGAATTTACCAAAATGTCACTTTTTTTGAAAATGCACAAAAAACTTTGATGTGCACACAATTTGTACAAAAATGTCATTTTCTTGTTGTCAAATGTCTAAATTACCCTTAATTTGACTTTTTTGGAGCATTTAATGCTCCTTTATGATTGCTTTTCAAAACAATTAATGTTGTGATTTGATTGTTTAATTTGTATATTATAATCATTGAAAATATGAATATTATATTATAAAATACGAATGTAGTTAATAAAAAATGAATATAAAATCCTTCAAAACCCTAGTTAACATTAAAAAAAAAAAAATTATTGTCAAACAAACCCTTACTTCATTCATTTTCTTCATCCATTTTCTTCTTCCTGAAAAAGACATTACTTCATCCATCTTCTTCATCTATCTTGAAAGGTCAGTTGTTACGAATTGTTTATATTTCTATATAATAGATTACTTTTTCTTAGAATGTTAAAAACAACATGATGATCTTGTCTTTTTAATATTGTTGAAGGAAAGACATACCAAAAATATTTTGGAAAATGTGAAGTATTACATATTTAATGAAGCATTCAATCATTTATTTCTGGAAATAGGTTGTGATGTTGTAGTTGAGAAATGATTATAAGCATTAATGCTACCAAACACATTTGAAGCTTCTTGGCAGTTCCGACACTTGAACCATCGAACTCGACATTTTGAAACTGTCGTACCCGACATTTATAAAATGCCAGGATAGATAAGTAAACTGTCGAATTGGACAGCTGAAAATTCTTGACACCCTTAATTTGACCTTGTAGTATTGCATAGGTTTAAATATTGGAACGTGTCACTTCCATGCTATTATATAGTTGATATTTTGATTGCGCATAATTCTTATCGTTGCACTCCCAACATTTCAGGTATGAACAATAATTTGAGATTCATCGTGTCACACGGGGGAAAGTTTGTTTTCGTGAATGACGAATGGAAGTGGACTGGGGACAAAACCACTTCCATTTTAGTGCCGAGTAGTATCACACTACCGGAGCCATTGTTACGGTTGAACGAGAAACTTGGTGTTTTCAATCCGTGCACAAAATTGGAATTGAAGTTCAAAGTTCCGAACATGAATATACCGCCGGTCAAAATACTTGAAGATGAAGACGTAAATTAGTACATATCAGTTCATAAGGAAACTGTCCTCTGCGTTACGACTTTGGAAACCGGCCTGCCAGTGTTGAAATGGAGAGGGATACAAATTAGAGCCAAGAATTGTTCGCCGCAGCGGAAGATCACCACACCGTACAGGACGACGAGCTCAATCGTCAGCAAAGTATCCCAAACAATAATGCAGCGGATACTCCAATTTTTGATGTTCGGGCTGCACCATTACATGAGATGTTTGACGATCCCTTACATGGTACAAATACTGGTAATATTGCTGACGTTGATGAAGAACTATTACCACATTCCAAAAGTCCGGATACATGCGACTGGATTTTCACTGTGAATACGCTGGATCTTACCGAAAGGGAAATATTTTTTACCAAGAAAGAGTTGTACTCGAGAATTCGTCTACTTGTGTTGCGAGAGAAGTTTCAATTTCAGGTTAGCAGGTCAAGCCAAAAAATGTTAACCGTTGTATGTGCCGACGATAATTGTAAGTGGATGTTACGTGCTTCGAGTGTGAAGCAGTCCACCATCTTCATGATCCGCAAATTCAACAATGTGCACACATGTTCCATAGATTATCGTCGTAA
The DNA here is from genome assembly GCF_002742605.1 of Olea europaea var. sylvestris. Lineage (NCBI taxonomy): Eukaryota > Viridiplantae > Streptophyta > Magnoliopsida > Lamiales > Oleaceae > Olea > Olea europaea. The sequence continues at coordinate 106,221 of NW_019240665.1, read as the reverse complement.
TACACATCGACATGCCACTAGTTCCGTAATTGCTGAGCAGATTATGGGAAAATTGGATTATACGTACGGATCGTATGATCCTACCGCTATTGCTCGTGACATGGAACGTGAGTTTGGTGTGAAAATTAGTTACCATCAAGCACGTAGGGAAAAGGTCGCTGCTTTACATTTGCTACATGGTACACCGGGTGATAGCTTTCAAAAACTTTCTTCATATTGTCACGTCCTAAGAGAGAGTAACCCGGGGACAGTAACACACATCGAAGTAGATTCTCGTAACAGGTTTCACTACCTTTTCCTAGCTTTCGGTGCAAGCATTCGGGGTTACTTGCACTACATGAGGCCCGTTATTTGTGTTGACAACAGTCACTTGAAAGGTCCGTACAAAGGTACCCTTCTACTGGCAATTGCCCAAGACGCCAACAAACAGATTTATCTGTTAGCGTGGGGGATTGTTTATGCCGAAACGAATAAATCGTGGATGTGGTTTTTATCAAATTTGAAAGATCTTATAGGTGACTCGGACGAATTGGTGTTTGTTTCCGACAGGAAAAATAGTATTAAAAATGCCATTGCTAACCTATTTCCCCTGGCTCACCACGGGTGCTATGTTTGGCATATGGAAAAGAATTTAATCCAGCAGTACAACAACGCAAGTTCAATATTTCTATTCAAAAGAGCCACAAGAACTTACCGGATCGAAGAGTCTGAAAGACTTATGGGACATCTTCGTAGGGTTAGTGCAAGAGCGTACGGGTACTTGGAGCGAGTAGGTTTCCCATTTTGGTCACGTGCACTATTTGTTGGCCAACGGTACAACATTTTGACGAACAACAATGTAGAATCTTTGAAATCAATGTTGAGGCATGCCCGTTCGTTACCAATCACGTGCTTAGTGGAACACATTCGGCATACTATGCAGAAGTGGTTTTATGAACGTCGAGCAAGTGCAACCACATGCAGTACCGTTCTTTCACCAACGATGGAGAATGAGTTACGGACGACGTTCGAAATAGGTACTAGCCTGCGAGCGCATGGCTTAACAAATAATTTAACACAAGTTGGAATATCCAACGACACGGACATCGTAGACTTCTCCGAAAAGACGTGCACTTGTCGTGAGTTCCAGTTAAATTGTATGCCGTGCGTTCATGCAACCCATGCTGTTTGCTTGAGAGGTACGTCATTGTACGATCTCTTCTCACCGTGTTACACATCTGAGTACTGGAAGGGTGCCTATGGAGAAGCTATATATCCTATTCAGCGTGAAATGGACTGGAATGTTCCACCCGAAATTATAGGTACTCTTATTATGCCCCTAGGGTGCGTCGTCCTCTAGGTAGACTAGCTACACGACGTAAGCGATCCAGACACGAGTACACCATACGGCTTAGGAAATGCACTCGCTGCGGTGGACTTGGTCATAACCGGACCACATGTTCGAACCACACTGTACCACGTCCGATGTAAGCAGCATTTTGTACGTGAGTGGTTGAAGTTGTAAGTGAAGTGTTCCCCCGATGTTGTTTGTATATGACGATGTAAATATTCTATTAATGTTTTCATTCTCTTACGCATAAACATTACTCTTTGTTATATTAACATTTATACAACGCAAATGGCACAACGCACTGCATAACTGTCTCGAACCAAAATACAAATTTGTTGTGCATAACATTGTTGTGATTGTTGACACGTGTAAATAGAATGTATGGAATATGAAAAGTTCAACCATTATAGAAGTTTCCTTTGAAATGCATATTACGAACCATCATTTGTAGCGCATAACACTGTCCAGAAAGTGCACAAACTATGTTCAATGTACACATTAGGTCGTGTTCGTTCACCCAAACTACATGTCATTTGAATATGCATACTACATACACAGAAAATTTGCCAGTAAACCGCGACAGTTCATCTGTCGTTCCCGACAGATGGTGCCCGCCATTCTCGATAGTTGTGCGACGCTCCGCTTAACAAAATACAAAAAACACATAACTTGCCAACGGGAGTTTCCTACTTGCTACAGAATTGGTTAAGCTTCACAAAATCCATCCGTTACAAAAAACCTCTATACATACATACGTAGAAACCCACACACGCAACAAAGCCGGACTCTTCACTCGGAGCTAACACTTGAACCTTCTTCCCCACCGTCATCATCTTAGCTGATGACAATTATCTCAGGCGATGGAATGCGACCTTGCCCCTCATCCTCGTAACGTTGATCTTCGTCTGCATCCATAAATGGGACGACCCATTCAAGCACATTTCTTGGAGACTCACCTTCATCACTTGCAACTTCATTTAGGTTCAGAAAGGGAACGACAGTGATGGCTCTCTTACCACCATTCGAACTCACTTCCTCATCATCGGAAGAAATTACGATGGGACATAGCGGGGTTGAACCGGGTGTTGGCATCGGCTCCTGAAGTGCCAGCGGTGAATTGCTTCCTGTGGACGATGCCATTATTTTCGTACGAAGAAATAGACTTCAAATACTTTGATATGTTCCTGCTACAAGATGCCTCTGAAAGAGTTCCATATATCCCATTTGAAGAGTGCAAGCCTTACTTTATACTGGAGGTATATGAGAACATTTAAAGCAATTTACCAACCAACCACCATTTCATTTCTACTTAACACTTGATTGAATGGTTTAGTGTGATGGTTAAGGGTGTAAGTGTACTTTAATGCGGTCCATAAATGATGACAATTATGAGTAAATTGTACCCATGTGCAATACCTGCAATGGACATTCCTGCAATGTATTTGTACTTACATTACTTAACAGAATTTATGTATTCATTAGTCATAATTAAATACCGTTTTTTAATTCGAAATCATATGAATTGCATGAAAAATTGATAAAATTAATGTCCCTGCCAATGAAGATGAACATTGGATGACTTTACAAGCCATTTTTAAAATAAACTTTAATTTCTACGAGCGAATTTATACTCAAACGCATGTCGAAATAAACATACATCGGTTGTAATGTTGGGGCCAACGTAGCAAAGATAACACTGAATTTTTCATTCTACGGTAATGTGAATTTTACAATAATCATTGTCCTCGATCGTTCGACCACACTCCATTACACAGAAGATCATTTCATACCATGACTCATTTGTGCAGGTATAACACCTTCAACTCCAATGAACTAAAATTACAGAATACTACTACTTTATCAAGTACGATGAACATCAAATTAATTACAGTACAAACAAATGTCATGTCTGAATGTGCGTTCCACTTAACTATATCCCTATATGGAATTGAAGTAATCTCATAAACCCCCTTGGCATCATCAACGATTACATCATATGTGATACGATGTAATCGTCTCCACAGTTGCACCTTCAGGCATGAACCTAGGTTTGGATCCCTTTGGCTGTTATTTGGTGCTATTAACTACACCTCTTCATCATTGTACAAAAAATCATCATCACACCTCAATGAAAGCACATGCTCAACTGAAAAATTAGCCCTCCGAATTAATCAGCTGCCTACCTACATCAGGTGTCCACTAAAGTGAAATGACAGAGCAGAGCAAGTTCGTAACTATCCATCCAATCAACGTAAGAACCAAAAAATGTACTCACCCATGGAGTAGAAAACGTGCAGGCAATCTAATAACCATTATATTTATGGCTTGTATTGTTTATGATATGTGAAAGGGTTCATAAACAATACAAGCCATAAATATAATGGTGAAGCCAACATACAAGACAACAAAGGCATCGCACCAGACCAACACAGAGGCTCATGGTCGCTGGTTAATAGCTTCGGATGGCTGTAGTTCGGGTGACTATAAAATTGATAAGGAGTTCACACTCCATTTCGTGTTGAGGCTTGGTGGTGGCAGGCACAAAACCCTTACTGGGAAGATAATAACCCGTGAAGGTGAAAGCTCCGACACCCGCGATAATGTTAAAGCTACAATTCAGGACAAGGAAGGAATCCCACCAGACCAGGAGTCAACTCTGCACTTCGTGCTGAGGTTGCGGGTACGCATGCAGATTTTTGTGTGGACTCTAACAAGAAAAATCGTCAGTTTGTGTTGACAAATCATATGACTGGGATGTATAAGAATGATGATATATTCATTTTAGTTATGATGTTGATGTACCCTTTCACATTTCATGAAGAAGACATGCATTATGTCGTCAACGCATACACACAACATACACACAAAATTTACCGATACTACCATCCCATGCTTGCACTAAACATGTATTATAGAAAACGATATGTACTCTACAAAAGACAGTTTAACGTGTAGCATATTTCAGGAACAGTAAATGCATTATGTCGTCAACGCATACACACAAAATGTACCGACAATACCATCCCATGCTTGCACTAAACATTAATGTATTGTACATAAGACAATTTAACGTGTAGCATATGGGTGAGCAAACGTATCAGTCCATAAATTAAACCAAATTCAAAGCATGTCTCTGTTACCAACAATGTATCTACTACTACATCAAACCTTACCAAACCACTTGAACTCACTCATTTCTTTACTCTCTTTGCCCTTCACCTCGTGTATGGTGTCCGGGTAGGTGGTGCAGGACGTCGAACACGAGTCGATCGCCGCCTATTTGTACTGCCCACATTGTCTCCTTTCTCCGGTATGGTCACTTGTGCTGGCAACTCTATGTTAGCACCCATATAAAACATTTCAATAGTTTAGTGAAATGGTTCTGTGTGAACAACGCCACATAGTCGTGGAATCAGATTATTGAAGGAAAAAAAATATATACCGTCCACCTCCGTGACGTCATGGGTCGATGGGCCTTCCTCGTTGTTGTCACTGGGAAGGGTAGGGACTGTCTCTCTTGGGTTTAGTTCAAAGGAAATTGGGTGAAATGGACAAACAGAAGATATGAATTATCATTTGCATAGGGAGAAGTGTTTCGTAATAGAACCCAAATCACAGAAGTAGGCAAACATTACGCACGTACCGTTCATGTCCTGCATGTCACCCTCCTCCGTACGGTCGTCGTCCTCTGGGCTCTGTTTGTCTCCGTCTTCCCCGTCTAGTTGGAAGACAGAGAACAAATGAATGAACGAGTGAAATTGAATACATATGCGTATGACGAAATGAGACGACAGAAGGTGAAAAAAATAGCGAACGTACCGTTCACCGCATGCATTTCACCCTCGTCTGCATGGTCGTCGTCGTGTGTGCTCTGTTTGTCGCTGCCTTCCTCGGCTACTCGAAAACAAATAAGAAATTATTGAACGACTTAAATTGAAGACAGTAAGTAAAGGCGAATAAAATATGACAAGAATGATATCAGGAGATGAGATGACATAAAATACAAAATTTACACACGTACCGTTCTCCTCCTGCATTTCAGCCTTGTCAGCAAGGTCGTCGTCATGTGGGCTCCGTACGTTGCTGCCTTACCCATCTACTTGAAAAAAAACAATTATTATTACAGTCAAATTCAATAGACTAGCATATCACGAGATGACATGACATTGAAGACCAAAAATGTGTTATATAGAACTATCGGACATACCATTCACATCCAAGTTCCCGATAGGGGAAGGACGACCATCGTCATCCGGGCACAGGTCCATGTCGCCTCCATGTACATCTAAGTAATTTGGCAATTTCAAAAATACATTTGTAAGGAAATGCATAGGAAAAATTGTACACATGTTGTAAATGGAAGTAACAGTAACATAAACTCATACCTTCGTGGGGGTCGTCCCAAAGGTTTAGCTTATTCACTACCGGAGCCGCAGCGGAAGTGGAGGTGCCACTAGACGGGGGCACCAAGGTAGATATGAAGTCCCTCAGTCTGGCGAATTCCTCGGTGACGTGCTGCATGATTTCAAGTTTCACGGTCCGCAACCTCATCTCGAAGAGGATGCGCTGATCATACATGTCGTCCATGTCCTCCCTCGTCAAAGTCACTCCACCACGCGTACCCTGAACCCCAGATGTGGATGGGGCAACCACTGGAGTGGGTAATGTACCCGACTGCCGTCCTGAGGCATCCACTTTGTTCTCGCTGTCACTACCACCGATCTCGCTGGAGGGGTCGCAACCGCTTTCTCCACTGTCATCAAGCTTAGACACATCCTCCCCGTTGCCCTCCGATGTGTGATAGCTATCGCTCGCAGATGTGTCAACGTCTTCGACCCCTGCACCGGACTCATCGTCATGCTCGTCACCTGCATCGATACCGTCATCTCCCCCACTAGCTGGTGTCGCCTCATGGAACTGTGGGCCGACAACCTTCCTAGCGAGGTTGTCCAAAAATTGCACTGGACGGTCGGGAAATGGCACCAAACTGGCGATGTATGTCAGATCACGCTAGGCCTCTGTGGGACGCAGTGTGGCGTGCACGTGCAGCTGTAGAAACAAGGGAGAACATGTAGTTAAAATATAATGCATACTATTCCCAATTAAACAAAATAATGGAAAGGCAAATGAAAAATGTCCATGACCTGTACGTCCCTGAAGAACGCATCGTATCTACGCTGTTGCGGTTGTTTGGTGGAGGTTCAGCACAGAAGCCGGGACGAGCGTTCACCCACACGCTCATCGAAGCATTCGCCGAGTTCGGGCATGGTCTCGTATGCCCAAATCTGTCCGGACGATAACAAAACAAATGTCGCATTAATATCCGTCCAAACACTATGGAGGTATGGTCTAATACTGACAAAGAAAGCAAATAAACATAATGTTGTTCGTACCTGCATGACAATCGAAAATTCGTGGATTGTGTAACTGACGTCCTTCTTGTTCTTCATCTTCGCATCGCTCCTTTTACATGCCCAAGTACCTCAGAATCCTTTCAACAAACGCCTATACCCCACTTTCACGCAGGGGTACGCAAAAAACAGCTCCAGGTCATCCACGATGGCAAGCGTATCCTCATCAATGCCGATATTGTTATCTGGAGCAGTGATAACTCCTTCCACAATTAGAGCAAGCCCGAACTTGTATCTATCTGCCCGGGGTGTTGACGCGTGAAGAAGGGCTTTCTCCAACTTGGCACATGAAATCTTCTCCAGCGATTTGAAATATTTTTCCTTCAGCCTCCTCTTCTCCAATGCCTTTGTGTACCGATCGCCCTCCGGAAATGACCCAGCATGCAGTCCAGTGATGATAGTATACTCCTGCAGTCTAAACCGGGTAAGGTGGCCCTACACGTTGAACCACAACTCATGGGACTTATCGCAACGGATCCCTCGGCACACCAATGCCTAGATCAGCTGAGCAGAAAACTAGATCTCAGAAACGTCAGCGAGAAACCCAAGGCAGGAGTCGCGAAAGTCAGCCCGAAGTCGGTCGTCGAAGTTATCCATCACTGTTTTTATATACTTCAAGTTGCTCCGTTGAGAGATACGCGCTGGCAACCGTACATTCTCGGGTACCAGAAATTGAAATTTCATAATATCTGCAGATGAAAGATAATGGTTAGACCATAAGAACATCAATTGGAACAAATAATACGAGAGACGTATAAGAACATATCATCTACCCAAAGTTGCAGTAAACATTTATTATGGCGAATTGTGCTTGCAATATTAAACAAAATAAAATATTAGCAAAAATTTTTTGTAATGTGCAAAAATACATGCGGTAATGACATCTGAATGTTTGACAGACATGTTGTTTCTCGACGTACGTGTAGTGTCGTCTGTGCCCAACATCATTTGTCGAGACACTGTCATTGAAACCTGTGTCGACAGATGACTGCACTCTGCCTTACAGTGGTATACATCATCTGTCGAGAATGACCGTAACTAACTATCGGAAACGACAATTCATCTGTCGGGGTTCAGCCAATTGTCGAGAATAACAGGAGGCAAATGTCGAGAATGACAGTTTTCAACATAAATATGGCATACGTATGCATGGTGCCCCAACCCACAAACTTGCTACATAACAGCAGAAACCAGGCTCCCGAAAATTCACAAAACGCTTTAAAACTTAGATGTTACATATGCATGGTACCCTATATCAAAATGTAGAACATGCCCGAATTCGGTCATCCCAAAAATGACAATGAATGTGAAAACGTCGATATTAATTCTAGAAAGTCATTTCATAGCCAACCATGCAAAGTACGAATGTAAACACAATGAAGCAACCAAGTAAAAAACGACTGTTACAGTAGAAGGCAAGCAAGTGCTTTCACCATAACAAGAGAGAAGAAAGTGCTTTTACCTCGTCTAGTTGTAGCAGTTGCAAAGAGCTATGGATAGATACATCTCTTTTCTTCGTCCACACTCCACAAAGTTTAGTTCTGCAACAACAGAAAGAAATGTTGTGCATAAAAAATGTATTGAAGAGGAGCATATATTGAAAATGCCACATTTCTTGAATACCAATCTCCAAATATATTAATTATTACGCATTATAAACTGAAAGTCTATATCAAGTATAAGCAAAAGTAATATTAAAGCTAATTTGTAATGGTCAAATCCCTTTTCCAAATCAGCCCACAGAATATTGATTCTTATAAGTTACACCTAAAGAATTCATGGTTTTGATAGAGACCACAGTGCTGAATGCTGAAATGTGAAGCAACGATATCAAGTTCACGACATATGTATGAAGAGAAAGTTCATATTCACACATGAAGAATACTGAAATCAAGAAACTAGAAATTGACATCATGACCCAACTAATTGATGCTTAAGCAGTTATAAAGAGAAAATACACTAAATGCTTACGATTTCGCGTATATCCAATTCAATCTGGTATTCTCATGCAGTACTACTGCATTTAATTACCTAAATGAGTTTAATGATGGGCAGAAGAACATCAAGTAGAAATGATGATATTCCATTATGACCAGCTCCTTGCATGTTCAGAATTTTCATAACTAAGTTCTAAATCTCAACAATCTCAAAAGACGTGACCTTCTTTCAACAAACAATAAAAATGGTCCTCATTGAGAACAATGCATCTTTTCAGCTCCACCTTCAACCCTTCTTGGACTTATAAGTCTTAACTAGCAGAATTTGAGCACTAGCTGCATGATGCAGCGTACTAGGAAGCTCCTTCTTCAGATAAACACTCAAATATTTAAATCTTTACAATTCATAATTTTTAAATCTTGACAAGACATGAATTATATAGAAGTTGTTTCCCGCATTGGCGTCAAAGTAGGGATATCTTTTGTATTGGGATTTTGACCCATGTTACCATGCAACTTATGCAATCAGCCCCATACAACATGTACATTTGTGCACAATTGCATTACCACTTATAGCATAAAACCAAAGCAAGAGGCAGAATTTGCACTAGTTATATTTAAAAGTAAGTATCAAGAAACAATTGAACATGTCCTCAAAAGAAAGCACATGATGCCCTCTGCACCAAGTGGACTCCTCTCAGACAGCCATAAGACTCATCAAATTCAATTAATTTTAGTCCATTAACCTTCTATTGATGTTGTCAAACTAAACTCTGATGAATGTCTCAAAGGGAAATCAAATCTAGCTGCAGGTGGGGGTGTGATAAGAATCATGTAGGTAAAGTTCTCCTTGCATGTTATGACTTCTATGGCTCATGTTCTTCTTAAGCTATGCGATCAATTTGGATACAGCCCAAATATGGGCAGAGATTGATTCACTTTTCCAATGTAAAATAAATAAATAAAAATAAAAAGGAAGGCATAGATGAACCTTAGAAAGTGCAATACTATTTAGAAGAAATTCACCACTGGGAGAGTAGGCTCAACATTCAGTTTTTCCATATTTGGCGAGAAGGCAGTACATTTGCCTACCATTTAGCTAATACGGGGATACAAATATATAAAGTTCAAGCTTTCAATAACAAGAGTTAACTGCTGAGATTAATGTATTGCTTAGAATAGATAAATGTGGTTTCTCAAGCATAAGGATGTAAGTGGCCTTAGTTTCTTGTTCCTTTATTCTCTTACCTGCAAACATAACTCAAGTATAGACTAGGTTTCTTTCCTTAAATTTTATTATATTTCCAAGAAGGCAAGGTTCATTGAAGTCCAACTCCTTTGTAAAATTTTAGCCAATCAATATACTACGCGATGGGGCAAAGCCAACTCCCCATTTTGTTAAGGTAAGAGGCCTAAAGAACATTACCTTATCTAGAATGGACTTCACCAAAAAAATTTAAAAAAATAAAACAAAATAAGAGGAAGAAGGTATCAAGGACCAAGAGCTCATTGAAAATTGAATAAGATTCATCTTTTAGCAATTACAGATTTATAGTAAGGATCAAGTAATATGGGACCTCATTGGAAAACATCAAAGTCGTCTGATGCAAAGATAACTTAAATCCATTTTACCATTATCTCAGGTCATTCAAGGGGAAGACAAAGCATCTGATCAAACTGCATTCATTTTCAGCACAGAAGAACAAGAAGAAAACCAATCACAAAAACACATGGTAAAAATCAACCAAGATGTCAGTTCCTGCCTTACAATTCGCAAGCTTAGATAGTTTCTGCAAGGTCTGGTGAATCCCAAGCCCAATTTTGGATGCCTTACGGTTGAATTAACTAAAATAATATATTTTTTCTGAAAAAAAGGAAACATAATCTTTTCAACAACTGCCGAATATGGGATAATATATTCAGAAGAGTTAACAAACATAATCTTTTAATATATTTTCACAGACAACAACAATTTCACATCATCAACCATTTCTTTCTAATTTAAAAACAATAACCCACAAGCAATACAGAATTTATTTGAAAAAGGGCTCACAAAATTGCTTTGAATTAATAAAAAAGAAGACCTGAACTGTGTGAGATTGAATACTGAGAGTGACGCACAGTCCACAGACTTCACCACCTCCGGTCGTCCAGCTGAGCAGCTACTTCTACTTGGAATTGAAATATGGAAATTTAAGGGTTTACTGTTTGCACTTTTCAGCCGGTTTCAAATGGAGTTTGGGACCTTGGGTGGATTTTGCTCTGCCGATTTTCATTTCGTCATTCCGAGCAGTTTAGATACAATGGCTAAACTATTGCTGGCAATTTTCTGATATTTAGTGGAATTCTTCTTTAGATTCGTTCACTTCATTGAGTGAAATGAGAGAGTGTGCGAGCGATTTAGGGTTCTTCGACTTGGGGGATTGGTGCGTGTTGTCTACTTTTTTTTTTTTCAATAATTCAATTTTGTCAGACACTCTTTGAAAATTTTGTACAATTTCTTTGATTGGTCTAATCTCATTTAATTAGGACCTATAGGATATTTAAATTTGGTTTTAAGGGTAAATATGTCTAAAATTGTCTAAATTTTACATTCTTGTAATGTCAAAAAAAAAGTGACATTTTTGTAAATGCAACACCAAAAGTTGACTATTTTGATAATTTTCTCAAAATTTAATGAAATTGGTCTTCTTTTATAGGGGTAATTTATTTTTTCTGCATCTGATAATTAATATAAAAAATCAAAAAATTAATTTGCAGAATCACATTCCTTAGGGAATCATCTATCTAGAGGCTTTTTTAATTTTTAAAATGATTTTAACTCTTTACCTTGGAGTACCTATGAATTACAGCATTAGTGTAATTTAAAAGGTCAAAAAGAGAAATAAATGAGTGAAGTACACGTAATTTATCTTTGTTATACAAAAGTCGATCATCATTAATATCCTCTTCATGTTGGTCTTGTGACCTGCTGTTGCTATGAGATCTTCATCCATTATTTCTTCATGGACTATTTGTTGCTCCTTCTCTAAATTTCATAGGACGTTATAAGAGTAAATTAGCATGATCGAAGACATTTTAACTATCTAAAAGTATGTAAGAGGCATTAGCAAATACACATTAAATAAAAAAAATGATAGATATTCTATAAACTAATAAATTAATTATTGAACAACATATTGTGTTACGTTTAAAACTGTAGCACGAAAGAATTAGACTTTTATTTTGTTTCCCTCTTGGTTTCTTCTCTTTTCCTTTTCTTAAGTAAACGTGTAAATGTCTAGACAATCAATGTTTAGGTGATTTATCAAATTATCGTGAATAATAATGAAATGTTTGAAAATATATTAGCCAAATTTGGACATCATTTTCTAAAGGAAAGTGGAACACTTGGTATACACAAAATATAGATCAACGTTGCCAATATGCACATTATTATATGATCCAAGCATGGAATTTTTTAATCAATTCCCTTGAGATGGAACGTCTATAATTATACACTTAATACTTATCTTATAAAAGTTTGCTTAAGTTTTATCCAGCTTTAACAGATCAAGCTTTAAGTCTTACTATGATACTAGAGTCTATTAAACTTAAATAAATAATTCAATCTGTCTATAGTTTGAGTGATCATTCGAATTTCAAGATTGGTGTGTTCAAATGAGCTACTATATATCTTGTAAGGAGTATATTGACAGTAAAATGTCACGTTGATTTAGTATAAAAATACTAATCAAGATATAAGGACTAGCGCTTGAGTTAATCCTTTTAACAAGTCTCAACATTTTAAGATAAAACCTCAAATTTAATATCAACATCTAATTTTTTCAACATAAATAATAATTATTATCTTGTGTTTGCGACTCCGTTTCATAATGTTGGTTATTGATCTTTCAGGTCAAAATAAGTTCCAATAGCACGAAATATAGAAAAATAAAATCTAAAGGGAGTTTAATTTTTAAGTACTTCTAAACACTTCTTTCTTAACTCAAAAATAATATCCAATAACGATAGCGACTAAGTCGATGTCGTCGTAATATTCAGCCTAACGTAGTAATTACGCATAATAAAGGGAGAGAAGTATCGCATGGACTACGGTAGAAACATTCCATCAGCAGTGGACAGCTTGCAATATAGTCCACAAATGTAATTGGTTGAATAATGGACCAGTTTAATTTTTTCCATCCACTTGCACAAAGATACAAATTGATGTATGGCCTCTTTCTTGCATATTCCAACACGCAAAATGAAAAACCAGTAAAACCTTGCACAAATATTCAAGAATTTCACTATACAGACACTGGACTCACAGATTGGTCAATACTTGCGACTTTCTTGAAATGACCCTTTATTAGTTTAATAAACAAGGAAAACACAGAAAACCAACCATTTGTGTCTGAAGCTTGGAATTCACTTCACCAAAGCATGAAATATACCGTTTTCTTCACATCTTTAGATATCTGTGTATTTTGTCTTATCCTTTTATCAAGAAAATCTTCTGCTACTGATTTTCGGTACGATGCATGCTTGTCCAAGAATTGTGACAATGGCCCAAAAATTAAATTTCCATTCTATATTGAAGGTTTGCAAAAATCCTACTGCGGTTACCCCGGATTCCATCTCAAGTGCGGAAAACATGGCTATCCAATGATTAGTTCAACAGAAAATGACTATATAGTTGAAAACATTTCCTATCCTCGTCGTTCTTTTCGTGTTTATAATGCTGCTGTTTTGAGTAATTTAAACGGCAGATGCCTTCCACAAATCAGGAACACGACACTTCCTATTAGAGAGTTTCAGTATGTTAATGCAACAAGTCTTTATTTTTTGTCCAATTGTATTGAACCGTTGCCTAATGATCTTTTGCGATACAAGGTTGACTGTCCGGGTGAGAAAAGAGATAATTTGGATTTAGCAATTTGTGATAAGGATGAAAATTTGCAGAAGGGATTGAAAAATTGCGAAAAAATAGTGGCGGCACTGGTGGAAGTGCATGGTGATGAAGAGAGGATTGTAGTGGGAGAGTATAAGAAGATTTTGAGAAGAGGGTTTGAACTGAATTATTCATCATCCAGTGAATGCAGTACATGTGAGAGAGAGGGCGGCCGATGTGGCTTTAACACCACTACTTTGATGTTCCGTTGCTTCTGCCCTGACAGACCCCGTCCCTTGGGTTGCAGTGCAGATTCAGGTATGTTATAATTACCTAAGTTTAGGTGATTATGATCGATTAATTTGATAATCTGTGATTGTTAAATAAGTTGTGACATACGAATTTTGTGATTTGTGATCGAAAAATAAGATGTGATCAATTAATTTGATAATTTGTGAGCTATAAAATTTGTGATCATGACATTATGCGATTGTGATTAGTACATAATCGTGATCATAAATTGTATAACACTATTACATTATTATATTCAATTAATAAAATATTTTCACTAATTTATTTAATTAATAAATTTTAATCATGACCTAATTTTTAAAATTTAATAACATATTTCTTAATTTTGAAATTGTAATTTCCAAACACCTTAAATATTTATTATTCTCAATTTGAATTTCCATAAGCCCAAAATGATGCATCTAATTAGTTTGAATCCAAATATGTGACTGTGGGACCACTAGGGGACAAAGTTAGCACTATATAAAATTTAGAACTAGATTGGACATCGACTCCCGGGGTAGACTACTTTCTTTGAACCAATTTTATGATGTAAATAAGTCCAACCCAGAAATCTTTTCCCTAAAACCTCATTCACGTCATAATATCATCTCAAAGAAATTAGTCCACACCAGACGTCTATGTCCAATCCACTTTGTCTTTTAGCATTGTAATCTATAATGGTTATGTGATTTTCTATAACAGGTAATTCGACATAAAATCTTAACACCAGATAAATTTATTCCACTATTGTATGAAATCACATGTTCATGAATTATACCCTGTAGCGATTTATATGTTGAAAAGAGAGCATACTAAGAAAAAATAAGTTCCCATCTTATTTTTATAAAGTTCTCTTAATCTAACACGTGTTTTGACTTCAGCTACAGGAAGAAATAAATTGAAACTGATTTTGATTGCAGGTAACTCTTCCAAATTTTAGTACCATTTTTCTATTTTTTTCTTTATAAATAGTATTGATATCATTTTTCATCATAGGTGTTTCAGTCGTAGCGGTAGTTCTCTTCTCCATAATTTTATTCGCTTTCAACAAGAGGAAGTACATGCTGAATTTGAAGAAAAAGACGCAAAACGATAAGGACATTGAACTCTTTTTGAAGAACAATGAGAATTTTGCAGCAAGAAGATACAACTACTTTGATCTTAAGAAAATGACTAATTCATTCAGTGACAACTTAGGAGAAGGGGGCTTTGCTAGTGTGTATAGAGGAAAGTTATCCGATGGTCGTCTTGTAGCAGTAAAGATTTTGAAAGAATCAAAAGGCAATGGAGAAGAATTTATCAATGAGATTGCAAGCATCAGTAGAACATCCCATGTTAACATTGTCACTCTCCTAGGATTTTGCTTTGAGGGTTCCAAAAGAGCTCTCATTTACGAGTTCATGGCCAATGGATCTCTCGAAAAGTTCATAAACCACAATAGCTCCATAGCAGAACGTCAGTTAGGATGGGAAAAATTGTTTCAAATTGCAGTTGGCATTGCTCATGGAATAGAATACTTGCACCAAGGATGTAATATGCGGATTTTGCACTTTGACATTAAACCTCATAACATTCTTCTGGATAAAGACTTCAACCCTAAAATATCGGATTTTGGTTTGGCAAGGCTTTGCCCCAATAGGTCTAGTATAGTGTCAATACTGGGGGCCAGAGGGACAATAGGGTATATAGCTCCAGAAATAGTTTATAGAAGCGTTGGACATGTTTCTCATAAGTCAGATGTCTATAGCTATGGCATGATGATTTTGGAAATGGCTGGACAGACGAAAAATATTGATGTCAGAGTTGATCATTCAAGCGAAAATTATTTTCCTGATTGGTTATATAAGAACCTAGAACAGAATGCTGAGCTTGATTTGAATTTCATTGTGAATGCAAATGAACATTTGAGGATAAAGACAATGTTAATAGTTGGCTTATGGTGCATACAAACCAATCCTGCGACTAGACCATCAATGAGCAGGGTTATAGAAATGTTAGAAGGGAACATGAAATCTCTACAAATCCCACCTAGACCCTACTTGTTTTTACAGTCAAGAGAATTAGCACATCCTTCAACTTTTGAATTATCACTCGCTTTCTCTGATATTCATGAAGTTGAGCAATGACCCCATTAAAACTTTCTGGGATCGCGTGGTGATTGGTGGCTCCTAGTGACCAAGCACAAAAGCAATTATCTCTATTGTTCGTTCTCTAGCAATTTGTAAGTTGTTAATGTTAAAATGCTAAACAAGAATTACCTGGAATATAAAAATTTTCTTTAATTTAAGAATACGAGATCGTTACTATATGTTCACGCATAGTTATTAGACTTAACCTGGTCAAAGTATTGGGCAATCGAATTACTGGTCGGATCGGTGAACTAGTGGTCAGACCGGTGGGCCATTATTTAGAAATATTGTATTGTTTTTAAAGTATAATTTTATATTTATATATTTTTTGTTTGAGACAATTAAAATTTTCAAGTTCTTAGTCGCTATTTATTTTTATACCTTCAAATTAATGATTTTTTGAACTCATTCATTAGTGATAATGATTACATTTGATTTTATAATTTTGCATATAATATTAAAAAAGTATATTTTACCCTTTTGTTAGTTATTGATAAAAAATTTCTGTGTATTATCTATTAAATTTATTGTAGTTAATTTTTTTAAAAATAAAATAGTATATAAAATAATTATTTGATATTACAAATGAGTGAAAATTTAAACTAATTTTTTTTTAAAAATGATTTCGGAAGATAGCAAGTTTGTCATTGGGTAAATATATTTTATATCCCACAAAAGACAATAAAGTGTTGGATGCTCTAGTGGTAAATTTAACCTCTAGTTGGTCATAGGTCAAGTGTTCAAATCTTTGGTCCCTAAAATTTCAATGTAAAAAATTTTAAAATTTGGTTTCAAAATCAATCGGGCCGATCTTGCCCGAAAATTGTATGAAACCAACTAATTGACCCAGTCAAATTTGATTTTTGACCGGGTCAATTGCATTTGTATAATAGGATATTGTCCGACCCGACCCAATGCTTGGGTCACAGGTTTACTAGGCCGGGCCGAATTTAATAACTACGTGTTCACGTGTAAAATACAAACAAGAAATTTAGATTAAGAATTTATTTAAACTCAGTAATCAAATCTTGGTCCGAATTTGAATTTGAACTTCCAACTTTCTTCAATTACGAAAGATTTTGATTTCAAGAACTTGGTGCTTCAAAACTAACAATCAAGAAAAGATCAAAAGAAAAAGATACATTTCTTCTTTGAAGTTTTTCTCTCTTATAAATTTAAGAGAACATTATAAAACTAAATTAGTATGATGAAAATTTCCTACTACCTTCAAATATGTAGTGATATTAGCAAATATACATTAAATGATGTTTTAATAATTGTTTTAAAAATTAATAACCTACACTAATTAATAAATTACCGTGGAACCGATTGAATTTAAAAACATCAAACTATACTACTAAATAATTAAACTTATACTTTGTATCCCTCTTAGTTTTCTTCTCTTTTCCTTATGTAAACGTGTTAATGTCTAAGTAATCAGATTTTAGGTGAATTTTTCCCTTTTCTTTGGGTATCAAATATCGTGAATAATCATGAAATGTTTGGGTAACGTGTTGACCTTCGAAAATGGTCGACTGAATTTGATACAAGATAATATACACATGGACGTATTATTTAGTATTTCTAATGTAAATATGAATGTTTGTGGAAGAAGGTGAATAATGGACAACGCAAGTATATTATTCTCTTCACTGTATTTTTTCAAGATCTCTCAATTGATACAATAATTTCCTATTTATAGTGATCAGGCTGATGTGGTAACCGTAAGATTGGATCCACATGGCCTGATCTGCCAGCCCTAAATGTTACATCAATTCTGTCAGCTATTAATTACATTGATAGACTTTTGACAAGATGTCAGCCACTCTATAAGCTACGCTGACATTCTTGACACTTATTTTCTATGCACATCATATCAGTCAACTCTGGAGACGTGCTTGTTCGACGCTCTTCTATTTGTCAAGGACTTCGGGTAGTAGAGTAGTTCAGCGGCAGAAGGTGAACCACCTGGGATTAATTTAGTGCAATGACCTCGGCAATTCCTTTGACAGCTTCAGACCTTAGTCCTTTCTGCACCAATTCTTGGGTGCTCGCCATGTGTATGCATATGAGGTCTCCACGTAGACCTTTCTGTATTGACTAGTAATAATAGTCCATCAAGTCTATGTTCGATCATTTATGTGGTACATAAAATTTGTAATTAATACCGAAGTTTCCAAGCAAAATTCCAAGAATAGAAATTCCTGATAGATATTAGTTCTCCAAGTCTATTTTACCAACATTGATGTGGGAATTAGAATTTGTGAGAGGGTGGTGACGTTGAATTTTGAGATTATAGTACCCCAGTTTAGTTTGGGACTTTCAAGGGGGATCAATTGAGGTGCTTTCATATTAGAGTCAAAGCTCTTTAAGAAATAGGCCGAGGTACTTTTGCGTAGTACTGTTTTCGAGATTGTAAGTGTCACAAAGAGGGGTTGGATAGGCCAGCATGGGAATATATGAAGGGTCTTGAGCGTTGTGTTGTAATGATTAGCTATTTTTGTTTATCTCTGGATAGGACAGCTGGTGACGGTTTCCATTCTGATGCACATAACTGACGACGCATTAAATGCACATGGGTGGCAATTGCAGGCATGCAAGTCTATTTCTTAGGTGAAGTGGGGTGCGTGGGGAGTACCACATTATTTGGGCCTTAGAATAGGAAGCGGTAGGCTTGCAAATGGATAGGATTAATTTACCAGATCAACGGCTAGGGAATTATGTCATTTGAATTCGACGATCATGATTAAATGGGGTTGGCTATAAAAAGGACGGAATGGGGGCGAGAGTCATTTTTCACTTTTGCTTTGCATTTGTGTTTCTGAGTCGCTTGCATTCTCTTTGATCTGTCTCCTTCACTTTGCCATTTTTCATTTTCAATTTTTGGAGAACACTTGTGCTTTTGTAAAGTAAGTTTTTTTTAAGTATCTAAGAAATTTTGTAACTTTTGTTACTATTATGGCATCTGGTTCATCTGAAGAGGTAGATATAAGAAGGTTGGGTGTTGAGATGGGGGTGGAACTTGCTAGTACTACCGACCCGACTGGAGCCGTTATGGCTGGTCGGAGTTGTTTACCCATAGTTGGGGAAAGGGACGGCGATCAGGGTTGGGGGTCGAAAAAATTCAATCTATTGCAAACGCCTATTTCTTAATGAATGTAAGGGGAAAATACCACATTCATATGATATCGAACTACTAGCCCCGTTTCTTGATGAGCGAGCCAGTTACCCGAGGTCGGGTTGTGTAGCTATCAGTGAGTTCCTTCTAAAGGTAGGGCTTTGCCTTCCTTTGCACCGATTCTTTAGGGCTATTTTTAGGTTGTTTGAGTTGGCACCTACGTAGCTTGTCCCAAATGTGTGGGCTCAACTGGTGGGGTCGTATTTCCTTTGGAAAAAGACCTCACTGGATGAGGACATGCCACTCCAAGTATTTCAAAACTTGTTCCAACCTAGATCATTAGGAAAAAAAAATTCCAAAGGGTGATATTCTCTCTGTCCATGGGGTCACATGCTCACTTTGTTATAGGCCTTCACTACTCTATTAAAAGGGGGAAGGAGACATGGTTTTGGACAAGGGAAAAGCGATAGGCGTACGGTGGTGACACTGTTCCCATGTGACAGTTCCAACCTCGTATTCTGAAGCCAGTGAGCGACATTCTTTGAATGTTTTATGCAGATAATACTATTCATGTAATTTGATATTCTTTCTGTTTGACCCTGGAGGAAGTGTTGATCGGTTTGAGCTGAGCTCATCGGGGCTTAAGCTCATCAAGGACATTTATTTACATTTGGCACTATCGTGAGAGTTTGAGAGGCTCGTCGTATCGAGGCAATTTTTTGAGGAGTTCAATTTGATGGCCGATCGAGGTAGTTTCTTACCTTTTGTAGGCTTTTATTGTCACATTTTATCAGCTCTATTTTTAATTCTGATGCTCTCATTGGTTTGGTTGACAGAAAATTTTGAGAAAAGGAAACATCCAACCCCAGACATGGCCACTATTTAAGCAGCGACTTCCACTGCTGGGAGAAAGGGGGTGAAGGCCTCATCTGTTGCCGAGAGACGGGTGAAGGATCAGCTTGATAGGTCAGCAAGGAGGCTGCTACCCAAGATGTTCCTGGGAAACCTCCTTTGGACAAAGGGAAGGGAAAAGTAGAGGAGGTCCCCAAGAAAAAAGCAAGTTTTTTCTACTACTGGAGTAGATGGGTCAGCTGCCAGCCCACCTGTACCTCACTTCGAAGATCTTGCTGGGGAAAAATTGATGGCAGCATCGATTACTGCTGTAAGGAGGCCCAAAAAAGGGCCAGTGAGGCGGATCCTCGTCGTAGTTCGAAGAAAGGGAAGACATCCAGTGGGTCTTCCTCGACGGAACCCTCGCCTCGCTTGAAGCTTTCCGTAACTTCCAGGAGCGACGAGCTAGCTCCAGAGGTTATGACTGTGCTACCTCCGGAGGTGCAAACTGCTTCAGCAACATTTTATAAGTACTGGACAGAATGTTGGCAGTCTTTTGTAGAGTCCAGTGAGTGTGATGCAATGTTTACAGCGATAGTGAGCCAAATGATGAGGCCATTTGGGTTGCAATTAAGGCAGAGGCCCTGACTAAAAACCTTATGAATAAAAATAGTGGATATGTGACTCGGGTTAAGGAGACCGAGGAAGCAGCAATGAAATCTAAGTCTGAGGTGGAGGCTTTGAAGAAGAGCAAAGCCGAAGAGTTGTTGAAGCTCGCTTATGCTTTAGAAGAAATTGAAACTTTGAAAAAGGAGGTCCACTTGTCTCAAGCGAGGTGGCCACACTGATAAAGCGGGTGGAGACTTCTAACGCCCATTAGAGAATTGCTACTGAGGCCTTGGAGTTGGACAATAAATAGAATGCTTCTCTGAAGCAGCAGGTGGGAGAGCTGAATTTTTGGATCTCTGGTTTAGTGGAGGAGGTTGAGATGGTGAGGAAGGAGGCTGAGGCTGCTGATGGTGAGATAGAAAAAAGATACATTACCAACTTCCACCTAACGGAGGCATACCAAAGTTTTGGTGCTTACTGGTGAAGGTTTGCCTATACTGAGGTGGTGGAATGGATTGAGGCCAACTTCCAAGCCGTCAATACATCTGGACTCAGGTCGGAGTTTTTGGAGGGGGGTGAGCCACAAATATCGGTGGAAGGAAGTCATGTCATGGAGACTGAAGATGAAGCCACCAAGGAGGAGATTGACGTTCATGAGGTGGCATCCCAAGCTATAGTACCTCCTCTTCTCCCACCTGTTTAGATAGG
>NW_019240665.1:0-84703 GCF_002742605.1 Olea europaea var. sylvestris | reverse complement strand
CCCCCCTTTTTGGGGGGGGGGTTTTTTTTTTTTTTTTTTTTTTTTTTTTTTTTTTTTTTTTTTTGTAACTTTGGCCTTCGAGGTCCTTCATGTACGAAGTTTCCCATTTTTAATGGAATTCATTTTCTTTGGCAAGTATTTACTTGTTCATGTTTGTTGACTTCGTTGTTCTACGCATATACTCCACTACTTCTTAGTTAATATTAATAAAGTGTTGGTAGCTCATTCATTTAGCTTACTTTGTCATATTTGAGGTCGATCGTTGTGGTAACAATAGCCTCTTTCCCTACTTTGTTAATAAAGTGGTCTACTTCAGGACTTAACTTAGTAGCGTAATTCACAGAGTGAATGCCGAACTTGTTGAATTTAATAAACCATTACAAGGTCTTATACAAAGTTTATTGATAATAATTTAGTAGATGTTCTGAGTTCCATGGATCAGGTTGTACCTTTCATCCAAGGTTTCAATCCTGCAGGTGTCGATTTTGACCTCTTCTTTTATGCGGTATGGTCCTTCCCAATTGGGGCCTAAGGTTCCGACCCCTACTTCCTTTATGGACAAGAACACTCTACGGAGGACGAGGTCGTTTATACGAAATGTCTTTTTCTTCACTTTCGAATTATAGTGTCTTGTCATCTTTCTTTAGTATACAACCAATTTGGACCGGGATTCATCCCTCCTTTCTTCAAGGAAATCCAATTCACACATTTTTAAGAAATCTCGTTGAAGTGTATCCTTCGTGGGGTTGGTAGACCTACTTCGACTAGACTCATAGCCTTGGCCCCATATGTCATGGAGAAAGGGGTATGTCTAGTGGTTGTTCTGCTTCAGGTAGCTTATCAACCCAAGCACCTTTCGAGGCATCTGACTTCCTCTCAATGTATATTTGATGTAACAGCTTCAACTTGCCCATTTGCCTAGGAATGGTGTGGGGAAGAAAAATGTTTCTTGATCCCTAGTTCATCTTATAGGTTTTTGACCTTTCTGTTGTCAAATTGGCGTCCATTATTTGATACAATTGAGTGGAGAATCCCGAATCTACATAAAATGTTTTTCCTCAAGAATTTTGAAGTATTAGCTTCGGTTATCTTGGATAGGGGCTTAGCTTCAACCCACTTGATAAAATAATCGATCGCCACAATTATGAAACAGACACTTCCTCATCCTTTAGGCATCGGTCCAATCAAATCAACGCCCCATTTGGTGAACGGCCAAGAGCTAGACACAAGAGCTCTTTGGAAGGTTGTCGTTGGACAGTTATAAAATGTTGGCATTTATCACACCTCTTAGCAAATCATTGGGCGTCTTTTTTCAAGGTCGGCTAATTGTATCCTTGTCTCAAAACCTTTTGGGCCAAGGCCCAACCTCCCGAGTGATTGCCACATACTCCTTCATGTATCACTTTTAGGACATAAGTAGCTTGTTCTCCGTCTATACACCGAAGTAAGGGTAAGGAGAAATCTCGTTTGTAAAGTACGCCATCTTAAAATATAAAATGTACAGCCCGCCTTCTTAGTTTTCGTACCTCTTCTTTGTCGGGGGCAGGAGTTAGTCTTGTAGAAAGGCAATGATTGGGACCATCCATGTAGGGGTATCTTCTACCCACATCACTTCTTATTCCCTAGAAATTGAGGGCTTCGAAAAGAGTTTGACAGGGACAATAGTAAGCAATTCGGAGTCCTTGCTGCTGCCAACTTTGAAAGGGTATCGGCATGGGAGTTTTTGCTTCTGGGAATATGTGTCAGCTCGAATTTTTCAAGAGTGAGAATCAATTTGGTAACCTATTTGAGATATGTAGTCATGTTTTTGTCTTTGGCAGAAAAGCTGCCATTAACTGGCTAACCACAAGTTAGGAATCACAACTGGCGTGGACCCTTTTGACCGGCATTTCTCTGAATAATCTAAGACCAGCCAAGAGAGCCTCATATTTGGCAACATTGTTGGTTGCTTTGAACCCAAACCTTATAGCACAATTGAGTTTGTGTCCCTTTGGGCTAACTAGGACAATGCTTGCTTCTGATCCGATTTTCCCTGAGGATCTGTCAACGAACAACATCCAGGTAGGAGGGTCGATTGGCTTCATTTCTGGGAGAGGGGTAAATTCGGCCATGAAATTAGCTAATGCCTGACCCTTGATTACTGTTCTTGCCTTGAAAATTATGTCGAACTCACTTAATTCGATAGCCCACGTCAAATCCTAAACTCTGATGCTAAAGCCCTTCTATAGGTTCTCATACAGAACTCGGAGGTTCTTTCAGAAGCATCTGTTTTCTGAAGCACTTGTTTGAGGAGAAAATCGGTTATCACCTTGACAGTGTATGCTTGGATATAGGGTTTCATTTTTTGTGAAGCTGTGATTAGCTCTAGGGCGAGTTTTTCCATATCCAGACAGCTACTAGCAGTGCCTTGCTTATGTAGTAAACAGGTAGATGTCGACCTTCCTCTTCTCGCAGTAAAATTGAACTGACTGCTTCTGTAGTCACAGCTAGACATATTAATAGGGACTCTCCATTTCTAGGTTTTGAAAGGAAATGTGTCTGGGCGAGGTGCTTCTTTAGCACCTCCAAGGTCTCTTCACATTCCTGTGTCCATTGGAGCCGGTTCTTCCCTTTGAGAATTTTGAAAAATGGAAGGCACTTATATGTGGCTTTTGATACAAAGCGGCTTAGAGTAGCAACTCGTCCTGTGAGGCTCTAGACTTTCTTAGATTTCTGAGGTGACTTCATTTCTATCAAGGCCTTGATTTTGTCCGGATTAGCCTCAATGCCTTTTTGATTTACAATGTAGCCCAAAAATTTTCTTGAGGCTACTCCAAAGGCACACTTGAGGGGGTTCAGTTTCATTCTATACCTGCGGAGGATCTAGAAGATCTTTCCCAAGTGCTGGACATAGTAGTCAACTTTTAGGCTTTTTGCTAGCATGTTGTCTACATAAACCTCCATCATTTTGCCTAAGAGGTCAGCAAACATTTTGTTTACGAGTCTTTGATAGGTGGCTCCGACGTTTTTCAACCTGAAGGGCATCACCTTATAGCACTATAGGCCTCTGTCCGTGATGAAGGATATGTGTTCTTCATCCATAGGGTTCATTAGGATTTGATTATAACCAAAGTAAGCGTCCATGAAACTTAGCAACTTGTGGCCAGCTGTGGAATCGACCAACTGATCTATTCGTGGGAGCAGAAAGCTATCCTTTGGGCAAGCCTGGTTCAGATTAGTAAAGTCCACGCACACTCTTCACTTTCTATTGTATTTCTTGACCAACACAGAGTTGGACACCCATCTTGGACAGTCTGACTCTCTGATAAACTAGTTAGCGATCAACTTTTGCACTTCTTCTTTCAAGGCTTCATACCTTTCTGGGCTTAGGGCTATTCTCTTTTACCTGTGGGGGCTTGAGTTGGGGCTAATCTTTAAGTGATGGCAACTAACCCTCGGATCTATTCCAACCATGTCTTCGTGTTTCCACACAAACACATCCAAGTTACTTCACCGAAAGTTCTGGAGCTTTTATTTCAAGGTAGAGAGTAAGCTCTTTCTGACCTGTAGGAATTTGGGCAAGGATGGAGAGCCTACTTCAATGTTTTCTAGTTCTTCCATTGGAGTCGTTTGAGGCTCGTCCTCAATTATGCCGGGGTCCAATTCATCAACTTGAGGGACTTCTGCGGACTCCATCTCTAGGTGTTCTGAATTTCGATGGCCTCTTCTTCAGAGGTATCCACCATGTTGACGTCTTCCTTTTGCACAGGGTCGTTGACCTCATCGATTTCCATTAATATGGCATTGATGCTGGGTGGGTTGTTCTTTTGTACGGAGCTAGAATAACATTCCCTAGTACTTCGTTGGTCACCTCTGACAATAGCAATGCTCCATTCAGTGGGAAACTTCATGCAGAGGTAGTGAATGGAGGTTACTACCCATAGTTTTTTCAAGATAGGTCTTCCCAGTACTCCGTGATACGCTGAATGACGATCCACCACGATAAATTCCATGAAGTTATGGGCTACTATTCCCATTTCTGTTGCTAAGGTAATCTTTCTGCTAGGAAGGATGTTATCTCCTGTGAACCCGTAGAGTGGAAAATTCACCAGTGTTAGCTCATGGTCAACCTCCATCTTGTCGTAAGCGGACCCGTATATTATGTTGACTAAACTTCCCTTGTCTACTAACATTCTTTTGAGGCCATTTCTAGCCACCATTGCCTTTACAACTAGGGCATCGCAATGAGGCTAATGGATTCCCACAGCATCGTCCAGGGTGAATGTGATGGGTTCAATCATTTTATCATTGGAGCATTGGTTGTTGTTGAATATGAAGCTGGCCATTAGAGGATCCTCAGCTTTCCTGGTGTAGTTTCTTGTCTCACTACCTACATATGGTCCTCCAAATATGGTGTTAATTTCTCGAATCGTTTCATGATCGGCATTTGGTAAAGGGCTTATTCAATGCCTGCGACCTTTTTCAGGTCTGGCACGAACTTGGGAGTTATTTCTACTAGGTCAGTTCGAATTGTTTCTTCCATCCCGACTTTGTCTAGGGATTCTTTCTCCCTTCTTTCATTTCTTCACTGGTTGGATGGGTGTCTAGCTATGTCCTAGAAACTTGCTATATTATGACTGTAGACTGATGATAGGTGCAATATGGAGGGGCTTCATTCCTATTTCTAGGTTGAGTGCCTCATCCTCTCCCTCCTTGTCCATGGAAGGGTCGTTGAGGTATTCATTCCTGATACACCTTAGTTTTGGGATTTACTTCTTTATAGGCCAGAGCTAGTATGACATTGAGTGTTGCCGCTACTAGTGCCTGACCTGGATTAAGAGAGATGGAGGTTCCAGCTTGTTGGGCGATTAGATGTGACGTCAAGCCTTTTTGTCTTTGCATTTGTGGAGGTGGGATCCCCTGATTTGCCTTGTTACGGTAATCCCTCAATTCTTCATTGATGATCTCTCATCGAATCATTTCTAGTAGGGTATCGTAACTGGTGGGGTCTCTATTCTGTACATCCCTCCAGAAGAGAGAATTCATATCTAACCCACCTCTTAAAGTAGTCAGTGCTTCCGTATCAGTGACCTATATACAGTAGGTCATCTCGTCGGTAAAACGGTTTAGGAAGCTCTTGAGTGACTCCCCTAGTTGGATTGGATTTTAAGAAAAGCTTTCTTAAAATCTGTCCAACTTCGTATGCTTCCAACTCCTAGCCTAGTATACATACTTTAGCTACACCACTAAACGTTAGGTGGAAGGCTGTGCAATTCATTGCCAGTGTTGCACCCCTAAGTCTCATGTGAGTTTTGAAGCTGTTAAGATGTTTTGCGAGGTCTCTTCTCCCATCGTACTTAGGTATTTTAGCAGTTTGAAATGGTTAAACATTGGAGCACTTCTGATTTCTTGTGAAAATGGTAAGTTTTCGTCGTCATCATCGAGATCGTAAGATCTCTGTAGTCCGTTGGAGTTTCCTTCTCCCATGTCGGGGGCTTCCATAGGTGGCTGGGATTGTTCTGTCCGCTGCTATGCCTACTCTGCTCTCCTCTCTCCCCTATTTCTAGGTGAGGGGTCGGCATTTCCTTCCATAGTTTCATTGGGAACTTCCAATCGGGGTCCTTCTTGCTGCCTATCTCTAGGCGCTGGGTGTTGGTCACGCCTGTTAGTAGGCCACCCCGGGGCTTAATCTGTCAAAAACGCCTCCCGACCTTTTAGCCGAATTTCTTGGGTTGTATTCTGGTGTAAAATTGATGGGAGCCTCAGCATATTGGTCTGAAACGTAATTTGTCTAGGTATCTACTCTTACTTCTCTTTTTTGAGGGTTGTTTTCCCTTGGATATTGCTGGTATCCAGTCCCTCGACTGTGAACCTCATTGTTGCCTCCGAAATGATGGCCTTGTAGGGAAGTATTCTCCTAGAAAGCATATGGTGGGATTGGATACCCTCCTTGATCTTGTATGTTCTTCAACAGTTCATGCATGATAAGATTCTACTGAGCAATATTTCTCATATTCTCAGCCATAGTGGCTGCTTCCCTTGTGAGCCTAGCGGTTAACCCAGAACCTCCCCAAATCCTACCACGTGAGCTGCCTTGTCTGTTTGGCTGTTGAAATTGGTGGAGAGATGTTGGGGCAATGTGTGAGGGTTCTCCTTCTTCAAAATGTTCTCTCGTTCTTCGAGGAGTGGGTTCTTCTTCACTAGTGCTCATGTTTATCTTTTCAAAATCCTTTGTGTGTGAATATTGTATTTGGGGGTATGTACATCACACCCTTCTTCCCTGAGTGTATTCCCTCTTTTCTCAAAAATTCTCGTTGACTTTTTCTGAAAACTCATATTCTTTTCCATGAAATTTTCGTGGTTTAGCTATTCCAAAGTTCCCACAGACGACACCAATCCATTGACCCTTGAAAATGGTCGACAAGTGTTGATACAAGATAATATACACATGGACGTATTATGTAGTATTTCTACTATAAATTTGAATATTTGCGGAAGAAGGTAAATAATGGGCAATGCAAGTATATTATTCCCTTCACTGTATTTCTCCAAGATCTCTCAATTGATACAAAAATTTCCTATTTATAGTGATTAGGCTGACGTGGTCACCGTAGGATTAGATTCAAGTGGCCTGATATGCCGACCCTAACTGTTACATTAACTCTGTTATCTATTAATTACATTGATAGAATTTTGACAAGAGGTCAACCACTCTATAAGCTAGGCTGGCATTCTTGACACTTATTAACTACGCACGTCACATCAGTCAATTCTAGAGACGCGTTTGTTCGACCCTCTTTTGTTTGTCAAGGACGACGAACCACCTCGGATCAACTTAGTGCAACGACCTCGGCATTTCCTATGACAGCTTCGAACGTTAATCCTTTCTGCACCAATTCTTGAGTGCTCGCCATGTGTATGCATATGAGGTCTCCACAAAAGACATTTTTTTTAGTGACGAGTAACATAACGTATTAGCCAAAGAAGGGCATCGCTTTTAAAAGGAAAGTGGAAAGACGGTATGCTCAAAATCTAGATGAATATGTTGCCAATATGTAGTATTATATGGTTCAATCTATGGAATTTTCGAATCAATCTCTCTAGATGGAATGTCTAACACATTGTGTTTGTTTTATACATTTTTTCACTTGCCACTCAAATAACAGCCTACATCAGATAGCTGACTTGTTCGAAGGGTTTGGCACAGATTATAATCTAGAATGAAAGCTGTTTAGTGATTGTATTGATTGCCATCGAGAGGGAAGACACTAAATAATCAATTTCGATGTGTAAAAGTACCATTGACCTTTGAACATGGACGATTGCAAGTTATTCCTTTACATCTTCTTGATTTGTGTTTTTGCCAACATTCCAGAGTAAGAATTAATTGGTCAGACTTTAATTTTAATCATATATTTTATGAGATCCACAACTTTTATCAATTTTTCAATTATATATTTTATTAACTTTTTACCAAAATCTGTTATTTTATTTCTTCTTTTATTGTCAAAATCTTTGTAAAACAACCCCTTAGCCACATACCTTAGGAGGAAAACCTTAGTAAGATAGTTTCATAACAAATATGTGGTAGAACTTACTATTTAATCATGACACTTCGGACTTGAATCACTCAAATCAGGACATTTCAACATTTGAGATAAGAGAGAGAAAAATGTGGATGGTAGGATCCACTCGAATGACGATGTGTCATAGAGGTTCTATAGAGACAATTATAACATTTTCAACACATTGAGGTGCTCAAACATGTTAAACACAGTACTATCTAAACTTTAAAACTTTTAAAGGGAGTTCAATTCTTAAGAACTTTTAAAGACTCCTTTATTAACTCGGAACTTATATCCAATAAAGATAGCGACGAAGTTCGAGTTCGTCGTAATGTTCAGTCTAACGTAGTAACTACGCAAAATAAAGGGAGTGAAGTATGGCATGGACTACGGTAGAAACATTCTATCAGCAGTGGACAGCTTGCAATAGAGTCCACAAATGTAATTGGTAGAGTCATGGAACAATTTAATTTTTTCCATCTACTTGCATAGATTGATTAAAGGCATCACATGCATAGATAGAATATGTGACCTCTTTCTTGCATATTTCACAGGGCAACAACTAGTAAAGTGAGTTATGCAATAATTACAGATTTTAAAAATAGGAAGACACGTGCACAATATCATTGATCCGTTTAAACAACAACAACAACAACAACATCCATACAAGTGCTAAAATCAAAGCCGTTGCTTCCAATCCTTGTTTGAGTGGCATTATTGAAAATCCTTGTGCAAATTTTCAGAAATTCTCTATACAGACAGATTGGTCAATACATTCAACTTTCTTAGTTTAATAAATAAGGCAGACACAGACAGCCAACCATCTGTGTCCGAAGCTTTGAATTCATTTCACCAAAACATGAAATAAACAGTTTTCTTTAATTGCCACTTGTTTAAGATTCATAAAATGAAGTACACTATCTTGACATCTTTAGATCTTTGTATATTCTGTCTTATCCTTGTACCAAGAAAATCTTCTGCTACTGATTTTCGGTGGCCAGCATGCCTGCCCATGAAATGTGGCAATGGTCCAAACATTAAATTTCCATTCTATATTGAAGGTTTGCAAGAATCCTACTGTGGTAACCCTGGATTTCGTCTCAACTACGGCAAACATGGCTATCCAACGATTTGTTTACCCGAAAGTGACTATATAGTTGAAAGCATTTCCTATCCTACGCATTCTTTTCGTGTTTATAATGCTGTTGTTTCTAATTCTTCAAGAGGTAGATGCCTTCCACAAATCGGAAACACGACACTTCCTATCGATGAGTTTCATTTTGTTAATGTAAAAAAGCTTTATTTGTTGTCCAATTCTAAAGAACCGTTGCCTAAGGATCTTTCGCGATACAGGGTTGTCTGCCAGGGTGAGAATAGAGATAATTTGGTTTTGGCAGTTAGGGATAAGGATGAAAATTAGCAGAAGGGATTGGAAAATTGCGAAAAAAATGTGGTGGCGCCGGTGGAAGTGCTTGGAGATGAAGAGACGATTGTAGTGGAAGAGTATGAGGAGATTTTGAGAAGAGGGTTTGAGCTGAATTATTTGTCACCCAGTGACTGTAGTACACGTGAGAAGAGATGGCGGCCGATGTGGCTTTAACGCCACTACATACAGTTTCAGATGCTTCTGCCCTGACGGACCCCATTACTTGAGTTGCGGAATTGCAGATTCAGGTGTGTTATATATCTTTTGTGGCTTTCGACTTATGGAATGTGATAATGGAAAACTTGAATTGAGAATATAAAATAAATCAGGACAAAAATTTCTTGAGACATGTTTATTGTTCACACGATAACAAACAAGACTTTAACACTACTTTCGTACTTCCATAAAAAAGTCACAAGGGTATGTTAACAGAACATTTAAGGTAAATTTAGTAGCCTAAAATTTTTCTTCTGTGTAACGTAAGTCAGTTATTGTGGTTTTCGCATAGCAACCACTGCACTACTACGATCAAGGCCTTGACCCGTGCAAATTTCTACCCTTCCCAAATAGCCATGCACACACCCACCAGTGGATCAATATTACTTGCGAGAACTTCGGAAAGGTAGCCACCTTTTTGCTATTTCTCATCCCTACAAATATCCCAATCCCATAGATTTTCCGAACCAACTCATTGCATCAACATTCTGTTAATAAGTAGCAACTTCAAACAATTTTTGTGGACTGGCCCACTGACTTTGAAATTTATGGATCGGGCCCACGTTGTTTTAACTATCTATTTATTAACAATTGCAGCATACTTGAATGTGGAAATTACGCACAGGACTCTTTCTAAAGTTTGTATTTCATAAATCATATTTTGAATTTCATATTTCAAAATTAAGGTTATAATTATTATTTAATATGTATTAAATTAATATAATACAAATAACTCTCCCACACACATTAAAAATTGTGACATCTCTCTCTTTTTTCGGAACTTTTCGTTTTTCTATCTTTTTGTCACTATGGTGTGGCTGTTGCAGTGACGTAGGTGCGTAGCGATGCTCACGACCACGTTGCTTCGCGTGTAGTAGCGCATCAGTGATGCTTACCACTACGTTTGATTTTAGGATGTTTTGGGGTGGTTTAGATCTAGGGCTGGGCAAATCTCCCGAACCGAACCGACTGAACCGAACCCGATCCGAACCCGACGGTTCTTGTCAAATTAAATACCCGAACGGATATCTGAATTGAGAACCGACGGGTACGGTTCGGTTCTCGGTTCTAGACCAAGAACCGAAGAACCGAATAAGAACCGAATCTTTCTAATTTTTTTTTATATTGAGTAAATCAAATTATTTTAATTTTAATTTTTTCTAAACAAATTAACAAATTAATGATTTCTAAATCCAAATTTTTGGCCCAATAATTTGTTTCATTTCTAATTTTTTAATTTTTGGCCCAATTACACATTTTATTGTTTCATTTCTTAGCCAAACAAGATCAAATCCACTAAATAACCCTAAACACCTACAATAAAGTGCATAACGTTGTCTCGACTCTCGCACTCACTCTTGCAGTCTATCTAATATTCCAAAACTTATACAATCGTCGGCCGACACTCTGACCTCCGATCGAAGCCGTGACTTTCCCCGACTGAAGCTTTGATCGTAGCGATCATTTGAACAAGGTAGTTTACTAATCTCTGACATTCCAAAATTATTAAATGTATCATTAGTCGTATTTATATAACGTTGTTATAAATGTTAAAAAATTTAATTATGGTACAGAACCGAACGGAACCGAACCGATCCGAACCGAACCGAATGGAACCGAACCCGAACGGTTCTATAATTATATTTGGACCCGACGGTTCCATTTACTAGATACCCGAAAAGTTTGGTTCGGTTCGGTTCTAAAGAGAACCGAACCGAACCGACCCGCGCCCACCCCTATTTAGATCTGAGATGGGAGCTGTGTTTTGGTAATTTGAATATTGAGGAGATGGTGACGAATATGGGGGTTGACGAGTGGCGGCGGCGACAAATCTAATTTGGTGGGCAGAGAAATAAGAGTTGGAAACTACTTTGGAAGTGCAGCATCTAGATTGCGGAGACAATGGTGAGTTTGAAATTTATTGTTGCTTAAAGTTTGCAAATGGTGGTGGTTCTTATTGTTGGTGGGGGTGGTGGGGATGGATGGGATGAAGAGCTCTAATCACTTAGGTTATTGTGACCAATATATTTGATAATTTGTGATCGTGAAATAAGTTGGAATTAGGTCTATGCAAAAAAATGAATAAATAAAAAAAATTAACCAAACCAATCAAATCAAACCGACTCGGGTCGGTTTGACACAAGTAATTGATTTGGTTTGATATTTTTTTTAATTAAAATCATGGTAGGTTGGTTCGGCCATGATTTGAAGTCTTATATCACTGGTTAAGCGAACAAACCAAACACATTTACATGTTTATCTTTTTTAAAGAAAAATAAAAATCAAAAGATAAGCTCTAATCTTATAACTATATTTCGATTCCCTCCAATCTAAGATGTTGCCGTCGAGTATAATACTAAAATTTTTATTTCACAAGCTCATTATGTTATACTTAGCATTTTTTTTTTCTATTCAGGCAGTTAGTTTACATAATGCATACAAAACCAACAAAATTCTCAAGTTTTTTGTTGATCTGTCTCTATTAACTTGATTTTGTTTGTTAGTCAACAATTCTTGTAATATAAAGTTATTTACTTATTTTAGTTCTTGTAATCTAAGTGAACCAAAATTCGAACATTTTTTTTTTAATAAAAATTCAATTTGATCAAAAATCCAAATCAACTAACCGAACTGAACCAAAACAAATCCACTAATTTGATTTTAGCTTCGGGTTGGAGTTGAAATTGACCCAAACCAAACTACGCCCACACTTAGTTGTGATATATGAAATTTGTGATTTGTGACCAAAAAACTATACATTATCAATTAATTTGATAACTTGTAATCGATAAATAAGTTACTATAAAATTTGTGATTGTGATCTTAAATTATATAATATTATTACATTAATATATTTAATAAAATATTTTTACTTATTTATTTAATTAATAAATTTTAATTATGACCCAATTTTTGAAATTATATACCGTATTTTTTAATTTTGAAATTGTAATTTTCAAACACCTTAAATATTTAATATTCGCAACTTGAATTGGCACAATCCCAAAACGATGCATCTAATTAGTTTGAATCCAAATATGTGATTGTGGGACCTACTAGGGGACAGAGTTAGCACTATATAAAATCAATAATACTACAACCAGGTGTTGAGTTATCAGCATCTGTGTGTGTTACATCCCACTCTTTTATAGTCAAAGTCAATAAGGACTTAAGTTGAATAAATTATTCTATTGGGGCTTAATTTATTATGAAAAATATTTTGAGGATTTAAGATGGATAAAAATTAATTTTGAGGATCTACTTATATAGTATTGAAAGATAAGGATTTAATGTGGTTTTATATGAAGGTTGGAGGACTTGTTTTGCAATTATGAGTTAGTGTCACTAAATATTAAATAAATAGCCATTTTTTTCATTCGGAGATAGATACAAAAACGAAAAAGGGGCAGAGAAGTTGAGAGAAGGAGAGAAGAGCTGAGAACGAGATAGAGAAGGAAAGAAGAGAGAGAAAAGGGGGAAGAAAAAAGGGGAAAAAAGGTGGAAAAAGAAAAGGAAAAAGATATTATTGAAGAAGATGATATATGGATTCAAATACAAAGTTCATCCTTTCTTCTATTCTATTCCAAGAGGTAAGAAAAACTCATTGTTATTCAATATTGTTAGATTTGGGTTTGTAATTAGTGGCCTAACTTAAAAGATTTGAAGGAAAGAATATATATTGGAGTTGAATATATGTTAAACTAATATGAAACAAGTTTGTAAATTAAAGCCTAAATCTTTATATTTATAGTGTATATGATATAAAACAATTAATTTATGAGGTATTACAATGAGATATGGAGTTGAGGTTGGATTTTGGTATTTTTTAAATTAATTTTCGGGCAAAATTAATGCATAGTGCTATTTTTGAAATTCTACCCAGAAAGTATCATTCCTGTCAATGGTTTTGGAGGCAGATTTCAATTTACAGAAATTGGTGCCAGATTCTTATATTATGGAATTTTAGTGCCATTTTTGTCAAACCTTGGATTTCCAAATTTTTAAAGGTTTGAATGAACCTATATGACAAATATTGAAGTCTATGTATTGGACTAACTACGTATAAGGGTTTTATATGTATTAAGGTAGTGATTTTAAGGAAGTGTGGGTGGTGTAATAAATTTAATAGTGTATGGTGATTAGTTGATAAATCATTAAAGAGAAGAACAAGTTGAGGAATTGGAGATATAAGAGTAAGTATAGAAGTTGATAAGTTAAGTGGTGGATTTATATTAATTTAATTGTTAGGTTTTAATTCGAGAAATTATATCGTTATTTCAGGTACGGACATGGAAGCTTGGAAATGCTCATCAATTTAATCAGATGTCTATCCATATATCTACGAGTGGAAAAATGTAAATTTTTTAAAGTATTTATAAATCAAGTACATTAGTAAAGTATGTGCAATTATTTGTTCGATTCTATGATTTTTACAGAAATCTCTTTTATTATAGTACATGTGGAATTTCAAAGATTATTTATGGCACATCTATGACTTGGTATGTAAGACATGTGCTATTGAGATTGGTTTGGTATGTGAGACATATAATATTGAAATCGGCCAGAAAAGTGCCCGTAATTATATATTTATTATAGCTCACAGAGGGGTCTTAGCCGTATTCTATCCTACACGAAGGGGTCTTGACCGGATATTGGTCTCGATCGTGTACATATAGTTCACAGAGGGTCTTGACCATGTTCTAGATTTGATTATCAGAGGTCTTTGAAATCGACTTTTGTTCACGGATGGGGCCAAGGGCCTATGGGGAAAGTTCTTAGCCCGAGGGGCGGATTACATATTTCAATCAGATGGTACATTTTTGAAGAATTTTTCAGTATGTTTGATGGGATGAGATTATAGCGTGATTATCAGCTGATGTTTATATCATGATTTTGAGATGATATTTTATGACCTTATGTGAATATTTCACTTTTGGTCATAATTACATGATGTTATCTTGTGAATTATTAAATGATATGAACTCAATTTTCGATAGAATTGTAAAATTGGAAAAGTATAATTATTTTCGAACTTCTTCACTCATTGAGCTATTAACTCATATATTTTCCACGATTTTTTCCTACATGTAGCAATTGATTCTTTTTAGCTGGAAGAGCCTAATGGTTTCGGAATGAGAGCCACACATGATGTAAATATTTTGGGCCCAATGCATTATGTTTTACGTAAGCATTTGATTTTGTTACATTTTTTGAAATAACTCATAGTTAGCATTAGTGATAGATTTGACATCTAGTTAGCATCTATCATCGGCACATGTCACGTTTTAGGTCCACTAGGGGATTCAGGACGGGTCGTGTCAGTGTGGGTAATTTTTTTCTTCAAATTGTCCAATGATGTTGCGTCCCATGTTCACATGTTGTTTAATCCTGTCATTGAATCTGTTTGTGTAGCATCTTTGTTTGAGCCAATTTTATGACATAAATAAGTCCAACCTAGAAGCGTTTAGCCAAAATCCTCATCTACGTCATAATATTGGATCAAAGAAACCAGTCCACACCAGATGTCTATGTCGAATCCGATTTGTCTTTTAGCATTGTAATCTATATCCCAACGCGAAAGAAACTAGGCTAAATTTTTTTATGTTGTTTTTTTTATAGTTTTGTCTTTTAGCATTGTAATCTTTAGTGGTCTAGTGATCTTCATAGTCTTAAATAATTTCCAAACTACAAAGTTCGTTGAATTGCATTGTAGTGATTTTCTAAACCAGGCAATTCGACAGAAAAGCTTAACACCAAATAAATTTATTCCACTGCTGCATGAAATCATGTGTTTATGAATCATACCCTGTAACGATTTACATGCTGAAAAGAGAGCATACTAAGAAAAATGAGTTCCAATATTATTTTTATAAGGTCTTCTTAATCCAACACGTGTTTTGACTTCAATTGTAGGAAGAAGTAAATTAAGATTGATTTTGATTGCAGGTAACTCTTCCAAATTGTACCATTTGTTTATTTATTTATTTATTTTTTTTTTTTTTTTGCTTTATAAACAGTAATGATATCATTTTTCATCACAATTGTTTCAGTTGCAGCGATAGGCTTCTTCTCCATAATCTTGTTCACTTTCAACAAGAGGAAGTACAAGCTGGATTTGAAGGGAAAGATACAAAATGATAAGGATGTTGAACTCTTCCTATTGAACAATGAGAATCTCACAACAAGAAGATACAACTGCTCTGATATTAAGAAAATGACTAACTCATTCAGTGAAAACTTAGGAGAAGGGGGCTTCGCTAGCGTGTATAGAGGAAAGTTATCCGATGGCTGTCTTGTAGTAGTAAAGATTTTAAAAGAATCCAAAGGCTATGGAGAAGAATTTATCAATGAGGTTGCAAGTATCAGTAGAACTTTCCACATTAACATTGTCACTCTCTTGGGATTTTTCTTTGAGGGTCCCAAAAGATCTCTAATTTACAAGTTCATGCCCAATGGATCTCTTGAGAATTTCAGATTCTCCAGAGCAGAAAGTCTATTAGGATGGGAACAATTGTTTCAAATTGAACTTGGCATTGCTCATGGAATAGAATACCAGCGCCAAGAATGTAATACAATGATTTTGCACTTTGTCATAAAGCCTCATAACATTCTGCTGGATAAAGACTTCAATCCTAAAGTATCAGATTTTGGCCTGGCAAGAATTTGCCCCAGTAGACCTAGTATAGTGTCAATGCCAGGGGCCAGAGGAACAATAGGGTATATAGCTTCAGAAATAGTTTGTAGAAACTTTGGAGATGTTTCTCACAATTCAGATGTCTATAGCTATGGTATGATGATTTTGAAAATGGTTGGACAGACGAAAAATATTGAAGTTGGAATTGATCATTCAAGTGAAAATTACTTTCTTGATTGGATATATAAGAAACTTAAACAAAGTGCCGAACTTGATTTGAACATCAGTATGAATGCAAATGACCATTTGGGGATAAGAAAAATGTTAATAGTTGGATTGTGGTGCATACATACTGACACTACAACTAAACCTTCAATGTGTAGGGTTATAGAAATATCGGAAGGGAATATAGAATCTCTGCAAATCCCACCCAAACCCAACTTTGTTTTACAGCCAAGAGAAGCATTAAATCCTTCAATTTCTAAGTTAGCACTTACCTTATCTGAAGTTCATGAAGTTTAGCTATGACCTCATTAAAACTTCGAGGGATCCTTGTGGTGATTGGAGGTTCCGAGTGACCATAGAGCAATTATCTTGATTGGTTGTACTATAGCAATTTGCATGTTGTTTCTGTCTCAATGTTAAATTTCACATTTGTGTAAAAACAGAGTAATTAAAGACACTCATCTACCCTTTAGTTTGTCTAGTTATTGTTATTATCTAGTACTTAAATAAGATAATGTGTTGCATTATTGCATAGCATTATTTTCTCTGATTTTTATGAAGTTGAGCTATGAGCCCATTAAAACTTCTCGAGTTGATATGATCCAGGAGTCGAGCCCGACGAAAGCAAGTGCGAGACGAGCCCCGTTGATAGTCGATGACGGACCAATGACGCGATCAAGGGCAAAGCAAGTGAAACAAGCGATGGGATTGCTCGTTCAAGAAACCATTGATGGAACCATGTTCGGGACACAAAATGGAGCAACTTTCATGTTCGGATTGAAGGTTGAATCAACTTGGATCAATTTATTATCAAGCGACGAAAGCGAAGGTTGAAGACAACACCATGCGGCCACACAGGCAAAACCACATGCGGCCGCACACATGCATACCGAAAATCAAAAGTGCAATTTCAGTTGAACCATGCGACCGCATGGATTTACACCATGCGGTTGCACAGGCCAAAAATTTGGTGAATTTTTCAATTTTGGCAATTTTCCACATTTTGTTAGATTTTGATTCTTTTCCATATTTTGGAGATTATACTTGATTTTTGCACGATTTTTACCTAGTTTTTAGGTTTAGTATAAATAGGAGTTTCCATTCAATTGTTAAAAACTTTTGACATTATTGATATTGAATTAAAGTGAGGCGTATTGTCTTTTTTTCATCGTTCTTCATTGAACAATTTCGAACTTATCAAGTGATAACTTGTGGCATTCAAACAACCGGATTTAATTCTTGGATTGCGTGATCAAGGGGTCTTTCAAGCGTCATTCTTGTTGGGTTTTTTGGTTCGACTTTCTTTTGGGTTAATCCTAAACTCTTGGATTAATTTGGCTTTCTTAAGTTCGTCAATCTCGTTGTGGGTTTCGTAGTCAAAGTTACTACGGGGTTCGCATCACGAGTTCTGGTGGTTATTGGAGGCTCCTAATGACCAAGCACCGAAGTAGTTATCTCTGTTGTTTGTGCTCTAGCAATTGTAAGTTGTTAATGTTAGAATGCTAAACAAGAATTACATGGAATATCACAATTTTCTTTAATTTAAGAATACAAGATCGTTATTATGTGTTCACGTGTAAATTACAAACAAGAAACTTAGATTAAGAATTTATTCAAACTCGATAATCAAATTTTGATCCGAATTTGAATCACGAATTTTCTACTTTCTTAAATTACGAAATACTTTGTTTTCAAGAACTTGGTGATTTAAACCTTCAAGTCTTTTATGATATTCTTCAAATCTTTTATTATATTTTTTAAAGTCAAAATTATATTGACATGTAGGTAGGGTTAGACAAAAATCTACCATAATTGCTCAAACCGACTAACCTAACCCAAATCGATCGGTTTGGATTTGTTTTTAAGTTCAATTAGGTTGAATTGTGTTGAAAAATTAAATTTGAGGTCGAGTCAGATTGGGTTTTGGTCTATGAATTAAAATCTAATTCCATCCAACCCAATTCGATGAATTAAAAATTTAATAATTAAAATGAAGAAAACCTAAATAGAGACAATATTAGAGACGAGAATGATTCAAAATGTACAAATGTTCCATTTTTACACATAGGCTGATTGGTATGAATACTATGTACAAATGCAAATAGTTCGATAATAAACTAAAAATTAATTACATGATAATGAAATGAATAAATCTAAAAAAATTATAAAAAGAAAGTGTTCCATAGTTTCAAACTTATTTATAAATTAATTTTTCGAAAGAATTTCCTCCATAAATTAAAAATAACGGAGATTTTCAAGTGATTTCAAACTTTAAAAATTGTTCAAATTCAACCAAAGAAATCGAATCCAACTTGAATTGGTCCAAGCCCAAATTGATCAACCTAACCCAACCCAAGCCAATCCATCGATTTGGGAAGGGTTGGGTTAAAAATAATAATTGGGTTGGGGTTGGATAAAAAAATAACCCAATCCAACCCATGCCCAACCCTATATGTAGGCACATTTTCTAATTAATTTGAAAATCAAGAAAAGATCAAAAAAACAAGATACATTAAAAAAAAAAAAAAGTTTGTCTCTCTTTTCTTATGTATACTAGTCGATGTCACGTGCGTTGCACGATTATTGTATTTAATGTGTCTTTATTAACGTGATGTAGAGATTTTAGTTTTCTTGGCATAATCCTAACATGCTTTTGAAGTTTGAATTGAATTGTTTGGCATAAATCTTCTCTCGCAGTTAGTAAAAATTAGATTTAAAATTGTAGAAATATAAGTAAAAGATAATTTATAATTTTGTGCGGGGACGTGCGAGGAAGTCCCCGCACAAACTGTGCGGGGACGAAAAATAAGCTGGTTGTTTGTGTGGGGACGAAAAATAAGCTGGTTAGTATAAGCACACCCAAACTCCGTGCTAAATAAGCTGGTTTGCTTCTTATTTAGACTTGGCCAAACATGCTATATGTTCTTACAAGAGAAAATAAAATCACATCTTTGGCTACCAGAATACCAAGGGCATATTTGATTCCATGTATATTTTAATGGCATGTTTGGGATTAAATACAACTGACAATAAAATAATTTAACTTATTTTCTTTTCTTGAGTATTGGCTACTCGCTTTGTCAAACATACCATAATTGGACAACATTAAATATTGAGGATTGAAAAGCAAATTAAACGGGACCATAACAAGAGGGAAAAAAAATCCAACTTGCACAATGAAAATTGAGTCAACCAACTGACCTCAAGAAAACCAATCTCTCTTTCCATCATCTGAACATTGACCAACGCCCGCCGCTTCCTGTACAAATCCAAGTACTCTGGTGGTGACTTTGGCAGTGGCCATGAACCACCGCCTCCTGAACCATTCATTTTTCTAAACTTTCCCACCACCGTCCACCAATGAATATATTTGTAAAAATATATATATATATATACACAAGCGTTTACAGAATACAGTCTGAGTAGAATTTGTGAAGGAATCCAAAAACTTCCCAGAAAAGAGAAATATACAGCCTGCCTATATAGTGCGGGGACTCCGCACCAATTTCGTGTGGGGAAGTCTCCGCACAGTTTATTCGGGGTTCCCGCACCAAAATGTACTTGAGATTGTAGAG
This sequence comes from Olea europaea var. sylvestris, assembly GCF_002742605.1. Lineage (NCBI taxonomy): Eukaryota > Viridiplantae > Streptophyta > Magnoliopsida > Lamiales > Oleaceae > Olea > Olea europaea. The sequence continues at coordinate 65,083 of NW_019240665.1, read as the reverse complement.
TTGGTTGGTGGTGCACATACAACTCAGAGATATGTTTTCAAGAACTGATCAGAGGGCATAATAGAATTTTACATTATCTGCACGTTTGTGATTCCTGTGTACAATTTGCATCAATCTTCTTGTTGTAGTTTTGCATCCCTATCTCCCTGCAACGCTCTCTATAGGTGTGGTTGGAGTAGTGGTCAGCACAGAAAACCTTTTGGCTCTTTACTGTCAGTATAAAAAATAGAAAACTTTGATTCATTTGTTTCTTGAACAACAGAGATCCGACTCTATTTTGAAGATAATTGTGTCGACTATCATTCCACGTTCTTCCATGATAAATTGACTTCAGCTCTTGGCTAGGAGCTGCTGCAATATTTATGTCTCTGTTTCTTGGGAAGTGGCGTTCCAGTTCTTCGTGCATGTTGGTATGGAATATAGTAGGCTTAGAATGTACAAAATTTTAGCTGTTTTTTATATTTTGATTTGATTTACCAAACCAGCTATTGAAGGAGTGTTAAGAAGTTGACATTATCAGTGTTGTTCCCATTCCTTGAATTGGGAATTGCTCGTCAGTAAATTCTCTTTCTAAATATAGTGCAATAAAAAATAATTTTTGAAGCTACTTCTTTATTAAGTTGCATAAACATAAATCATAAGTTACTATGTATTCAAACTATTGTAAATTCTCAAATTTTCTATTTCTTAAAAATAAATTGAAGGCCTATATAAATCTTATTATTTTTTCCACACAAGTAATAAATAATTAAAATATTTTTAAAGAATGTAATAACGAGTAACATATATATTTTATTTGAACCTAATTATAATTAAATTCTTGTTTCGATCCCAATTGAAAACAAATTCACTGATTCGATAAATGCCCATGCACGTAGAAGTGGACAAATCATGTAAAGATTTTTGAAATATTACAAATTGGAACAAAATTAGGCATTACCAAAGTTAAAATTTAAAGAAAACATTAGTCATTCTTTTCCTTGTAAAATTTATTTTGTCATCACTTAGGATGCATTCATTTTTAAAAAAATAAAAAACCAAATAAAAAAATGAAGAATAAACAAAAAAAAGAGAGAGAGTTTGGAGAAACTCTCCGCACTGTGCGGAGAGAATTGATCTCTCTACACAGTTCGGAGAGATCACTTGATCTCTCCCCACAGTGCAAAGTTGATCCGCACTTTATGCGGATGCGGAGTGTGTGGAGTAACTCCGCACTTTGTGGGAGCATATGTCAAAGGCAAACTAAGAAAATAAAAAATCAAATAGTTTGAATTTAATAAAATCAAAGAGAATAAAAAAGAAAGAGAAATGGGGAAAAAATCATTGCGTGCGGAGCATCCGAAGAGTTTGAAGATAACTCGACATTGGTGAAAAACTATGGTAATCTAGAAAAAAAAAACCAAATAGATAAAACGAAAAAAAAAAACCAAGAGCGGAGAGTTTGGAGAGTTTCTCCAAAGAGTTTGGAGACTCTCTGTAGAGTCTCTCCAAACTCTCCGCACAGTGCGGAGAGATTTTTTTTTTTTTTTTTTGGTTAAGCTATTTTATTTGTTTCTTATGTAGGAATGTTTACATATATATTATATATCAAAGGTAAACTAAAATAATAAAAAATCAAATAGTTTAAATTTAAAAAAACCAAAGAGAATAAAAAGAAAGATAAACTTGGAAAATAAATCTAGCTCTAGAGAGTTTGGAAATAATGAAAAATATGGTAATATGAAAAAATAAAATACCAAATAAAAAAATGAAGAATAAACAAAAATAAAAAAGTTTTTCCAAACTCTCCGGAGAGTTTGGAGAAACTCTCTGCACAGTGTGGAGCAATTTTTTTTATAGCATTAACAATAAAATTAGTAAAATTCAATCTTCGGTATTCCAACAAAAATGAATTCACCAAATTAACATCACACATCACACTAAAGCAATACTTTCTTGGTATTCCAACAAAAATGAATTTATCAAATTAACGTCAATTTACCCAACTAAAATCAGGTAATACGTTCTAGGAAAATAATTAATTATACAGCCTAAACAAGAAGGTGAAAAGGAAAATATGCATTTTTTATACAACTTGGAACAAAATTTAAATCAATTCCATAAAAAAATACGAAGAAAATATTACTAATCATTACAACCAGCAAAATTTCTTTTCGAGAAGAAAGGGGAGTAGAAAGAGATATTTAAATTCATACACCTCTTCAACTGTGTAAATCAATCAATAAAAATTATTGTACTTGAAAATAAGGAGTATGGTTGCCTAGTATTGTCGCCAAAAATAAGGAGCAAAAATGGGGATGGAGAAGAGAAAGCAAGAAGAAAAAAAGAGAACTTCAATAGTGAAAAGTAGGAAAAATATAAAGACAAAATGATGTCATTTTCTTCTCTCTCGTACAGTAAATTGGGATTCATTTACTATTTCATCAACAGTGACAACTCGTTGAGGTTTTTAATTTAAGTTAGATATATTTCAACCATCCATGTGTCAATATATGCACAAAAGCCTTCTTCTAAGCGGTGGCAAATGAGCCTACTAATTAGTTAGCTCATCCGCTGGGCTCGTCGGGACCTCGTTCGAGCTCGACCATGAATCGAGCGACTATTTGGAATAAGTTCAGCTTGATGAGCGACTTGTGGGCTCGCTAAACAGTGACCAACAGTCTTCTTTTTTTTTGAAAAGTGACCTTTCGTCACTTTTAAAAGTTTTGTGACCGTTTTGTAATGATCACAAAACTTTTAAAGGTCCACAACAGTAAATATATATGTACACACACTCTCTCCCCTTTTAATCAATTTTCACACCAATTCTCTACAATCTAATTATTCACTATCAAATCTCAATTCAATTTAATTCATCTATTACATTCTCATTTTCATATTTTTCTGACTTTATCTCAATTTTATAATTCATGCATTACATATTTACATTCCATCTCTATACAACTATAATTCTATTTGATTTTTATACATTTCAATTATATTTCATATAAATGAATCCCAATTCTTATGTTGAGGGGCTTGTTCGATGGCAATTCACCTATGATGCCAAAATCTCAATTCCATAATGAATTTTTCGGTCTCAACGACATCCCCATTCCCAACGATTTGGCCCATTTGGGCATTGACGATGCTCACGGAAGCAATACCATGTATAGTCCTTGAACTTTCATTATAATTATAATTAAGTCAAAAAATTTTCAAGTAATTACAATGGAGTCCAAAACTTTTTGAACTACCATAGAGGCCTGATTGGGCGTAAATTATTCAAGCTCCAATTATTAGTAAATATCTCTATAGTCTTCTTAGAGTACAAGAATGAAGATTCTCCTCTATCATATAATGGATTGATAATGGATTGAGAATTATCAAGTGGCTTAGCAATATTACAAATAGAATAAAAGCGCATGCTTGCGTACGTAATTGGCTTGAAGTAGGCGACCTTTTGACCCTTTTCGATGTATATATATATAATGATTCGATGTAATTTTAATTATGTCTACGTATTCTTTTTTAATCGAGCACAAGCCAGCTCAACTTGGCCATTAATATCACCAAGCCTCAATTTGACAAATTCACAAAAAGGAATAGTAGTGGATGCTTTAAAATGTGTGGATTATAATCAGTAATAAGGATAAATATATGATTGAATTATAGTTTGAATTTGATTGAATTTCGAAATCATTTACAAATTTCGTTCCAAAGGGATGCGAAATGAGCTCGATAGCAATCCCTTTATATGGCTTCATTTGTCCCTTTTTGTGAACGTCGATAATTTGTCAACCTTTTGTCATCTTAACTTTGTAGCCCGACTCTTTAAATTTTGAGAATTACGTTGTCGTACAATACAACAATAATTGTAGTGAAAATTTGTTAATCATTTATTTAACAAGAAATATGGTAACAGTAAAGGAATTTTTGTTTTCCCATTTGGCACCGCAACTCTACGTTATCAGGAAAATCATTATATTGAAAACTCTATGATATAAATTCATCACGGTTTATTTTCATAATTGTCAATAGAAAACAAGTGTGTAAAAGTTTAAATTATTAGAACTTTAAAAGCGAGCTGCTATTTTCATCTTCCATTTTTATATATTTGTCCAATTTTAATGTTAAAATTTTTTAACCTTTTGTAAATTTATTTAATAGACAAAAGTAAAATAAAATAAAATCTATAGTTCTAAATTCATCTATTAATATTTATTCTCGTTTAATACTTTTGACCTTTTATACCATTGCTTAATTATGTGTTAATTATGTTTATTAGGTTGAACTCAATACAAATTGATGAATGGGAAGAAATGAACCAAAAATGGGCAAAAACGAAAGAAATCCACTAAAGTATAAACATTCAATAGTTAAGTTGAACCATAAAATGATGATTGAAGATCACATATGATCAATTGGATGCAATTTGAAGGTCAAAGGAATGAAATAAAGTTGAAGTATTTTCACAAATCAATTTTCAGCCAAAAAAGACATGTTCTAAATTTTTAGCCTCGACTTGAGTCCCATTTTTCGGATAGCAAATACTCGAATTAGAAAAATTATAGTAAAATAATTTTAGTTTTTTGAGTTAACTTTTTAACGCACTTTGAATCACCTCAATCGGATATTGGAAGAGAAAGCTATAACCAATATACCAAAAATTATTATGGGACAACGGCGTGCAAGCGAATCAGCAGTTTCATTTCGTGATTCAAACTCTTTTGGGACTCAAATTTGAAGCGATTTTGACCTATTTTCTAACTCCTATAAATAGAGAACAAGGGTTACACATTAAAAAAAAAAAAAAAAAAACTCTCTCTTGCCTCTTCATAACAATAGTATCATCAAATTCATCAAGAACAAGTGGCTAATTACTATATTTTGAGAGAAGAAATCAAGTCATAGCAAGGAATTGAAGTTCAATTACATCAAGAAATTGAAGAATTCCACTTTGGACTTGAAAATCAACATCTTTTGAATTCTTTCATGATCTGGGTAATATTTTTTTTATTATTCTTCTTGTAATTTATATATTAATATGCTAGACTAGATTGACTTTTGTATTGGATGAAAATGAACCATATCTGATATTTATTTCTAATTCAAGACTAGTAGCTTAATTTAATTTTTGTATTTTTTGATTAATTTTGCATACTCATTACATTATTTAATCGTTTGCCCGCCAATTGGATAATTAGTTGGTTGTTGTAGTGTTAGGAGACTCACAATAAGTTTAGAACATGATAAAACTAACATATGTGCAATAGATGTTAAAAATAACACCTATCACTTATACAATTATATATATAATCTAAACTTTAATGCGTTCTAATCTTTCGAATTCGGGCTAAAATATAAATTTGGGTCGTGGTTAGGATATAATTAATTTGTCTTAGAAAATAAAATTAAATATATTAGCTTTATGATTGTCAAGAACGTATGAACGAAACTAGATTATACAAATAAAGAATTGAAATAGATAACAATAAGCGGATTCAAAATCTAATACAATCATCCATAATTTGACAAAAACCAAATTTTTATTGTTTCCTTATATTAATTTAGAATAATCATGAATTCTATTTTGTTTTACATAATCCAAATTTCGTATATAACTAGTAAACTTGAATTGAAATTTATTATCTATGGGACGATAATCTCAACTCATCAATTTTATTACTTGTCAACAATCATGTATGCTGCGAGTTTTGCACGAACAACGTCCTCCAAATGTTCATCCACACATGAATCCAAAACTCAATGACGTAGATGACATGTAGTTTGAAAGGCATGAGATTCATTTGGTAACTACGATGACACGTATTCTAAGATTTTGACTCTCGATTGGCTCTTATCCGAATGTTATTCAATTAATCCTTCTTGAATTTTTTTTAGCTTCTTTGTGGTCTATTTTTGAGTTCTTAACAAATTTATTTGGATTTGATTTAATAATCTTATATGATTTTTTCTTCTGATTCAACAGTTGGACGAAAGAAGAGCGTGTGGATTGAAGAATGAAATGAGGAAACTCTAAAAGATATAGGAAACTTAGTTCTTGCTCCAATTGTTGAGTAGAAACCCCTCTCTCTCTCTCTCTCTCTCTCTCTCTCTCTCTCTCTCTCACACACACACACACACACACACACACATACACAAAAGCGGGCAATAGTTTTTTGATTTCGTGTATGTTGGAACTATAAGGTAAATTCTTGAATTTTCTAGCATTCAATAAATTTTAGATTATTGAATGTATACATAAAAAAGTAATATTCTGACTGCATTTTTATTTGTCAAAATCCTGATTTTAAATCAAATTTACTAAAAATTTTACAATCTTGTATTTTATTTATTAAAACTGTTTTGTCTGGTATATTGTAAGCATCATCTATAGTATTATCATTAAGTCTTTTATTATTAATTATCATTCTACTTTTTCCTCTAACAATTTCTGAATGTTTTCTAACAATAAAGGCTGCTGATCTATGAGGACTTTCTGATTTTCTAATAACTCCTAATTCTAAAAGTTCTTTTATATGTATATTCTTAGTTTTAATAATATATTCTGGGTTGTTAATTTTTAATTCACATAAAATTTTATCTTTTTTCCCAATATTTTAAAACATTTTCTTCTATTATTTCTATCTTTTCTAATTTAGATATTAAATTTTCTATTTCTTGTTCGGTTATTAACATATCATAAATTTTTTCATTATCTACTAATTCTATAATTCCAATATATATATATATATATATATATATATATATATATATAAAAGTGATGTTGATATATAGTATTTAAGTGAATAAATTTAATAAGGATAAGGATAATGCTGAAATGTAATGTGGTTATGCTTAAATAGTTGATAAAAATTTGAGTCAAAATCAATAATTAATTTTTACCACACATTTAATAAGGTTCATAACTTTTATAAACTTTTCGATCACATATTTCATCAACTTTTATTCAAATATACTTAAACGTTGATTTTTGGAATAAAAATAAACATGCATTAAACTCTATTCAAAATCGTTCAAACCTAAACACACCTTGTTCAATTTGTCACGTAGCCCTTGTTTGAGTCCAATTTTCATCAAAATACATTTTTCAACAGTAATTTGACTCTATTTCAACCACACATTTTTAATAAAATAATATTACATGTAAATCCAAAATTTTTTCCTATTTTTTAACTACACATTTTATATCATAACACTATCTCAAAGTGCATTTTTTGAAAACAATGGGGTTCAAACAGTCCCATAATTTCAAATCAAACTAGGTTTTCTTTTTATAAATTTAAAATGTGTTCAATATCAGTTCAAATTATATAAAAAAAAAATGTTAATTGAACGAACTAATTCAGACCTAATCAAGGGTAATTATAGTCCTAGATGGATTCCACAGAGGACTGTTAATACAAAGGAACAAGTTAGTGTTTCGAAGTTGTATGACCAAAGTTAGAAAATTTATTAGAATATGCTTGAACCACATTTTCTAAAGGAGTCAAAGCCATTTCGAATTGATCTTGTAAAAGACTCGCTACAAAATGAATACGTTTAATTTCTGAATGATTCAAATCACATAGTTAGACGAATGACGTGATTATGTTTGACTTTACATTTCAACACTATACACAAGTCCCAGTATCAAATTCTAGATTCTCCAAAGAGACAGTGGAAACCACATATCCTGAATTCAATTTATACTAATTTTTTTATTGTTTCTGTTACATCCTGCCCATTTATGGTCAAAATCAAAAAAAAAAATTTATTTAGTCAAAGTCAAGTAATTCAATGGGTCAAATTATAATTTAAATAATGACTTAAGTTGAACAAATGATATCATGGGTTTAATTTGTAATTATCAATACTTAAGGGCCTGGAAATAATACTAGTTAAAATCTAAGGATTCAATTTTCTATCATTACAATTAAATGACTAAATGTTATATAATATGAAGATTGGTTACTTAGCTTGCAATTATATGATAGTTATCCACTTAAAGGATAAGTGATTTCCTTTTTCTCATTTTGGGCATATTAGTCTAGAGGCGTCTAGAAATGAGAAAGCGAAGTAGACGAGAAGGGGGAAGAATGAAAAAGAAAGAAAGAGAAGGGAGAAGAAATAGGGGAAAAAAGGAGAAAAGAAATAACTAGGTGCCGATTTTTGCATGTTGGGGTTCCTTATATCTTCAATTTTTTTCGTTATTTTTGAGATGTATGTTACTTAAATTTCTAGGGTTCATGTGTAATTGTTTATACTCAAATTTTAGCAAGAATTGAAGATTTTTAATATGTATTTCAGGTATTAAACAATAATATTATTGTAGAGAAAAATATATATATTGGAAGATTAGTGTTGAAGGGAAAAAAAGTATGAAATTGGTTTATGGAGTAGAGTTTAAATCTTTATAATATTATGTGTACATGAAGATATCGAACATTTGATTTAATGGATTGAGGTTTATTTTTCCTTTCTTAAAGCTATTTTAAGCTATTTTTGACCAAGATAATACATTGGTGTTACTATTGAAATTCTGTCCAAAAAGTGTTATTTTTGTCAAAGATTTTGGTGATAGTTTTCCATATATAGAACCAGGTGCCAAATTTCAGTACTCTAAAATTTTAGTGCTATTTTTGTCAAATCTTCGTTTTTTTCTAGATTTTCCCGATTTGGATGAAATTATTAACAAATATTGAAATCTAGGCATTGGATTAAATTATCTATAGGGGTTACATAAGGTAGTGATTTTAAGAAAGTATGAGCAATCTTATGGATTTGATTACATGCAGTGATTGGTTGGTAATAATCAAAAAGAAGAAAAGTTAAGGAAGAATGAATATGGAAGTTGATGAATGAATTGATGGGTTTACATTTGAGTAATTATCCGTTATCTTGGGTAGCGACGTGAAAGCTTGAAAAGCCTTGAGAATTTAGTTAGATTTCTATCCATAGATTTGTGAGTGAAAAAACTTAGATATTTTCAAGTATTGATGAATTAATCATACTATTATATTATGTGCAATTATGTGAATTACTTGTTCAATTATATGATTAGTACAGAAGTTTCTTTCGATATCATATATGTAGAACTTCAAATATTGGTTATGGATTATTTGTGAATTGGAATGCTAGACGTGTGATATTGAGATTGACCAGAAAAGTATCCGTGATCATATACCCTTTATAGTTCACAGAGGGGACTTGGTCATGTTCTATCTTAAGCGAAAGGGTCTTGACCGTATATATATAGTTCATAGAGAGGCCTTGACCATATTCTAGAATTGATTATCAAAGGTCTTTGAGACCCACCTTCGTTCACGGAGGGGGCCTAAGGCCCCGTGGCGAAAGTGCTTAGCCCAAAGGATGGATTACAGATTTCAATCAGAGGATACATTTTTGATGGATTTTTCAGTACACTTGTTGTGATGAGATAATAATATGGAGATCAGTTGACGATTATATCATGATTGTGAGATGATATTTTATAGCATTAGGAGGATGTCTCGTATTTTATATGATGTTATAATGTGAACTGTTAAATAATGTAAACTCGATTTTCGATAAAAATGTATAAATGAGAAAGTATAAGTATTTTTTAACTTCTCTACTGACTGAGCTATCAACTCATATATTTTTTCACGTTTTTCTTACCAGGTAACAATTGAGCTTGGGATCTTTGAAGAGAGAGTTGATTTAGGAGCCACCGCCACATGACCATTCTAGATTATTTGTGTTTGTTGAGTTGAGCATGAAAAAATTATTTTGGGCCCATTGCATTATGTTTCGATAATTATCTTCTTTTGACACGTAATTAGTAGTAATTCATAGTTAGCCTTGGTAGTGGATCTAACATCTAACAAGCATCTTCTATTGGCACATGTCTCATTTAGAATCCACTAGGGTGATTCGGGACAGGTCACATTAGAATGGTATCAGAGCATGATTTTGAAAATGTTTATGGTTCATGCATTAGTATATCATGCATATTCAGTGAATACGATCACATGTTGTGGTGGCAGAAATCACAGGCTTTCAATTTTTTGCTACTGGAATGTATGGAACCTAAAATGGTAGATGAATATTTAAACCGATTCTGAAATGACATGTATATAAGTATATTAGTTGCAATGATTTGATTGTTGAAATTGTTATTAGTTGTTGGGTAGAAATTGTGGTGTATGTAACCTATTAAGAGTAAAACAAATTATTAATTTCAAGTGAAAGTTTTGATGGTGTTGCAAGTTTTACATATAGGCAGTTGAAGTGATAAAGGGCACAAACACTTAAGTGCCAATTTTATGTAGAACTGGTGACAATCATAGTGATGGCAAAAAACCCATTAAACTCGAAACCCGCATGCCCCGCCCTAAACAGGATGAGTAATACACGCTTAATTAGGTAACGGGTCGGGTAGGGAGACTTAGACCCGACTCAGGTATGGGGCGGGGACAGGTAACAAGGCACCCACTCCACACCCGTCCCGTTTAATGTTTAAAAATTAAAACTAAAAAAAAAAAAGTTAAGATGCCAATTGCCAAGTCCAACATCATTTGTAACTCCTAAGTGGCCCACTTCCTAGATTTTAGTTTCCCACTAAGCCATAAGCTACATAAGGAAGTAAATAAAACCTACAGGCTACAGCCAGCCACGTTACCCATCTTGTTGACTTGCTATGTCACCGTAAATAGAATTAGGGTTGCCGACTTGCTCTATGACTTTGACTTCTTCATTTCACTCAGAGTCTCAATCTCTCTCGCTGTCTCTCACTTCCACTCAAATCTCAAGCCTAAGGACCCACGTAATTTGACAATATCTCAAACCCTTCATCTTCTTCAATCTCTGTGCTATCTTCTCTAGGTTAGAATGTTGGTGTGGTAAATTTTTTGCATGGAATTTTATGGTATAATTCTTTTGTCTTATACAATATTATATTTTGATTAGTTTTTATTTTAAACCATTTGAATTGAATAAAAAAAACAAAATGTTGTAATAGCTTGCTGATGACAAGAATGAGGGATCCAATTTTTGCTTGATCTAGTCTTGACTTGGTCAAATTATGAACGAATTTATGGGAATTGTTTCTGAAATACTTTGTGATCACCTAAGAAAGAAAGAAAAAATGTATTTGAACGACCAATGTAAAGTTCCTTTGAATCGGACAGAATAAAGCCATGTTCAATCTAATCGTTAGGGGATTCTCATCATTTGCCTTCCCTTTCCTTGCTTGAAGCTTGTCATGAGATATTTTTGTTAAAAAATTTGTGTTTGTTTGTAGTAAATAAACAGTTGAATGATAAAGAACGGGTAGCAGCAGCTCTAGAAAATCCAAACCTCATGGACATTTTGATTAGTTTTTATTTCAAATGTCTAGATTACAGCATTATACATCCATACGAGCATTGGAAGTACTCCAGCACATCAAGTGATAATCCATCCCATGAAGACTTACCTAATTAGATAAATACACAACAAGATCCAATAGACTTGTGTGATGCGGAAGAGGATAGTAGACAAAGTAAGAAAAGAAAATTGACTTCGGTAGTATGGAACCACTTCAAAAAAAAGGTTATTAAGGGGGAAGACAAGGCAATTAGTAACTATTGTGAAAGAAAATTAGGGGCTAAAAGTAAGAATGGTACAAAACATTTGCACGAACTTATGAAAAGATACCTTGGTTGAAATCAAAAAAATATTAAGCAAGCAATATTGAATCCATTAAAGGAAGCATGTGGAAGGGTTTCATTGGGTACTTACTCTTTTGATCAAGATAATGCTCGGAAAGCAGCGGCGGAACAAGCACCCGGCGAGGGGGAGCGGCCGCGCGTGCTGGACTCCGCCGAACTTTCAGTCGTCGGGCGCCACTTGCGGTGGAAGAAAGGAGAGGATTGGAATGAGTGAAGAAGATGACTGCTGCACTGCCTGTTGGTATGGATTGGGTCTAACTTTTTTTTTTTTTTTTAGTTTTTGTTCTGTGAGTTATAATTAGTTTTTGCATGAGTTATAATTTATGGTTAATGATTAATGATTTGTGATTTGGGAATTTAGATTTAGGAAATTAGGGATAAGTGACAAAATTAATGGAGAAAATGGTTGAGTCAACGGTTGTGATTCACTACATTTATCTTGTTTGTGTGTGTGCATGTGTTTGTAGTTTGTACACAAGGGAATAGAGGAAAAGTGAATGAAATGCTATTACATCGTGGAGTCAACAGGAATTTAGATTTAGGAAATTAGGGATAAGTGACAAAATTAATGGAGAAAATGGTTGAGTCAACGGTTGTGATTCACTACATTTATCTTGTTTGTGTGTGTGCATGTGTTTGTAGTTTGTACACAAGGGAATAGAGGAAAAGTGAATGAAATGCTATTACATCGTGGAGTCAACAGGAATTTAGATTTAGGAAATTAGGGATAAGTGACAAAATTAATGGAGAAAATGGTTGAGTCAACGGTTGTGATTCACTACATTTATCTTGTTTGTGTGTGTGCATGTGTTTGTAGTTTGTACACAAGGGAATAGAGGAAAAGTGAATGAAATGCTATTACATCGTGGAGTCAACAGGAATTTAGATTTAGGAATCTATAATTTTTAATAAACGACATCACTATTACGATCGTTGAGTCAACGATCAATGGTTAATGGTTGACGTCCGCCCTAGCTGACCTTCAGCCCTGGATTCGCCACTGTCGGAAAGAACTTGGAAAAATGATAATCTTGCATGAGTATCTTCTTTCGATGGTTGAGCACATTGGATTTAGAAGATTCATGAATATTTACAACCATTATTTAAGAACGTTTCTCGTAACACTATGAGGAATGATATTTTGAAAATTTATGATTACGAGAAATTGAAAGTGATGAGCTTATTGGAGAGGAACAATAGCAAAACTGCAATCACTACACACATGTGGACTTCCAAACAGAATAAAGGATTCAAGACCATCACCGCACATTTTATAGATGATGCTTGGAGACTTCAAAGTCGTATTATGAGGTACTTATCTTGTATGAAATTAATTTAGCATATTGTTACATAATATTTAAATTTATTTTTGTCGTAATAATGTTATTTTTATTTATTTGATACAGGTTCATATATGTGTTGTGTCTGCACACGTCTGAGGCATTGAGTATATTGTTGATGGATTTCTTGTTGGATTGGAATATTGATCGTAAGTTGTCTACTTTGATTGTCGATAACTGTACTACAAATGATGTGATGATCAATATTCTTTTAGATAAACTTTCGGTAGTTCACTTCTGCTCAATGGTGAATTTTTTCATATGCATTGTTGTGCACACATATTGAACTTGATAGTTAATGATGGTTTAGAGATTATTAGCTGAAGTGTTGAGAAAATTCGTGATAGTGTTGCATATTGGACAGCAACTCCAAAAAAGATTAGAGAATTTTGAGACTTCAACACGTCAATTGAAAATTTCTTGTTCCAAAAAGTTAGCGCCAGATTGCAAAATGAAGTGGAACTCTATCTATTTAATGCTTCACAGTGTTTTACAATATATGGATGTTTTTCCTCGACTGAAGCAACGTGAGACACAATATAAATATTTGCCTAGTGATGCAGATTGGAATTTGGCGGAAGAGATATGTGAAAGGTTGGAAGTGTTTTTTGAAGTGACTGAAATATTTTTTGGGACTAAGTACCCAACGTCCAATCTTTATTTTTCTAATATTTGTGAGATAAAGTTGTCAATTTACGATTGGATGAAAAATGAAATCAAAATGATGGTTTCAAGTATGATTGACAAGTTCGAAAAATATTGGAGTGAGATTCATTGAATTTTGGCAGTAGCTAGTGTGTTGGACCCAAGATTTAAAATGAAGTTGGTTGAATATTATTTTCCAATGATTTATGGAAACGAAGCTTCGGATCTTGAGATTCAAAATGTTAGAAGATTTTGTCATAAACTTCTAAATGAGTACAAAATAAGCCATGGATCAAGTGGTAATATGACCGAATCTTCAAACTGAACTGAGATATTTACTAATATGAGTAAAAAGGATCTGTTGGCACAATTTGATTTATTTGTTTCTAATACGATGAGTACTGAGAGTATGAAATTAGAGCTTGACACTTTTTTAAACGAGCCTGTACTGCCTAGATTGATGCTTTTGACATATTGGCATGGTGGAATACAAATTCAATAAAATATCCTCTTTTGACAAAAGTTGCATGAGATATTTTAGCCATTCTAGTATCTATTGTGGCATCAGAATCTATATTCAGTACCAATGGTAGATTTGTTAGTCCACACATAAATAGGCTTCATCTGAAGACTTTGGAAGCTTTAATATGTGCTCAAGATTGGCTATGGCTTGACATTCATGGTACGAGAAATATAACTATCTATGTTTTTTTGTAATTGTTATTTATGTTATTTCTTTATTACTAACTAGTTTTATTTTTTGTTAGAGCATTTTTCGTCTACATCATATTCTGGATGCTGAACAAAATTAAGTGACATGGATATTGAAGAGGAGGTAAATTGATTTTCCTTTTAATGGACTTGAGTAATAAATAAATAGATATATCATTTGTCTAACTAATACACTTCTTCAGTCATCAATTTTTAAGGAGCCAAATATAGACATTCCAGAAGAAGATGCCAGCTCTTGAAGATCTACAACATGAAGTGTTGCATTATGCGATGTTTCTCTACAAGCCATGTCGTAATTTATCGAATAATTTGCACAATTAGAATATATTGGACATATTTTTAGTTGAGTGAATATATTGTTTGTGGATTTAAGTTTTGGTGAAAGACAATTATTTTGGCATTGGTGATTTTATTTTCATTTAACGGTTGAGAAGATATTTGATGTTGAACAGTTCAACATATCCCTTCATGAATTCCTTCAATTTTACTACAGCTCTTCCTCTATTGTTGTGTAACAAGGATTATGTTAAACTTCAAGTTCTCAAAGTTTTTGAGCAGAGTAAGGAGAATTAGCATAATGTTTTTCAAAATATTATATTATTACAAGGGGTACTAAACTTAGAATATATTAAAAACTGAATTAAAATAGGGCAGTAAATGGGTAGAGACCTTGCCCGGACCCGTCGGCCCGCCCGCCCCGTTCGTGACTCATCCTTGAGTTAAATGGATAAACTATCTAGTGGAGCAGGGTGAGGCTGGGCGGGGCGGGGCGGACCCATACCCGCTCGGTTGCCATCCCTAAACAATCAGTGATGAATTTTAATTATCTTGGGAAGCTAAATGGTCCTTAGTGTTATCAAAATTTTGTGTGATTTGTTGTCGTTTATATGGGATGGTGATAGAAATCATGATTTCTCTACCAAAGAAATATTCCTTGATTGCCATTCTTGAGTTATATTAGGTGCATTGAAGTAAGGGTCTTTAAGCAATATACTAGAAGGCCTATGATATGGTAATGACTCCTTTACGTAATAAGAGTGTAGAAATTTCATGGAGTAACTGTTATTATTATCTCTTTATAGAAAGAAGAGCATCAAAATTTGTGTGGTTTTAGAAATGTAACAAATTTTGCTATAAGAAGTTTGAAACTGATTAAATTCGAAGGAAATATTTGCTTTTATATCTAAAGATAATGAGTGGTTGATTTACGATAATGTTTTATGTTAGGGTTTAGTAAGTGTTCTGAAGTAGAATGATAAATTATAGATTATTAAAGAGACATGATTAAAACATGATTTAGACTTGGCTGTATTGGGTTGACATTTAGGAATTGTGATGTCATCACTTGGTGGGAAAGAACAACACTCACTGATCACAAAAGTTTAAGGTATATTTTCATTCGAAAGAGTAAAATATGAAGTTGGCATATAAGAACTAGATACATATAACTCTGTTGAGGTTATATATGATTCTTGCATATTTCAAGGGCTTATTTATTGGGATGAAAGTTACAAAAGAAAGTTATTGAGTTTTAATATGTGACCATTGTTATAGCGAAAAGAAAAAGGGATTTAATTAGAGAATAGTTTAAATCGTGATATAGGGTGAAGTTTTGGAGAGCATGAAAAGTAGTATCTTGAATTTCAAATCAAAAAATAATTGAATTTTACTAGAGTTTGGTAGGAGATCATTAGGATATTATTGAAGATCAAATATATGCTCTATACCCTTGTGTTCGAATACTAGCTAATTAAATTTCGAGGTGAAATTCTTTGAAGGGGGTAAAATTGCCACACCCACTCATTTATGGTCAAAGTCAGAAAAATTGTTTAGTCAAATTCAGTTAATTCAATGGGTCAAACTATAGTCAAATAAGGACTTAAGTTGAACAAATGTTGGGGTTCCTTATATCTTCAATTTTTTCCTTATTTTTGAGAGGTGTGTTACTTAAATTTATAGGGTTCGTGAGTAATTGGTTATATTCAAATTTTAGTAAGAATTGGAGATTTTTAATATGTATTTGAGGTATTAAACAATAAATTTATTGTNAAGTATGAAATGAGCTTATGGAGTATAGTTTTGATAATAGCACAATTTGTCATGTTTTCATTCATTTATACTTGCATTTGCATCATATATTGGTGCCTAAATGCACTAAGTACCCTTATTTTTTTATTTAAGTTGCAAATGGATGAATACGGTGGAATTTAGAAGAAAAGAGTGAAAAATGACTAAAGTGAAAGTTTAGAGGCCAAGTTGCAAATAATCTAAAGATAAGATGGGCGATGGAATGATGATTCGAGAAAGCTAGAAGTACATTGGGTGCAATTAGAAGTAAAAAAAAATTAAATATGACCATAATATTTTCACAAATCAAATTCCGATCGCATAAGGATTTTCCATATTTCCAGCCAGAGATTGAGATCCAATTTTGACCTAGTAAACATTTGAATTTAGAAAGAGCTATTCTAGAAAAATTATATCCCTTTGTATTATCTTTTCAATGCACGTTGAATTGCCTTAATCGGACATCAAGAGAGAATGTTATAGTCAAAATACTGAAAGTAGTCACACAGAACAATTTTTGACCAAATCTTCAAATTTCCTTATTCCATTCAACCTCTTTTGGAAATAATTTGGCACTCGGTTTCAAGCCCTAATTCGACTAGAACACGCCCCCTCATCTCCCATCTCTTTTCTCTCATCTTTGACATAAGAACTCCATGGAAAACTAAATTAATCGGTGAAGTCATGAAGGAACTCGATTAGATTTGGAAATTTCAATGTCTTTTATTGTGTGTAAGGTGTTTTCATTGTTGAACAATTTTAAATTTGGATCTCTTATGTTATTGGATATGTTTTGGAATTGAGTTAATTCACATTAGATTTTTATGAATTCAATCATGTTTTCTTCATTGAATAATAGAAATGTTTATTGATTTTCAATTTCAAACTTATTGGTGTGATTCTTTACTATTATACGCTTGATTTATATAGTTGCTATGGGATCTAATTTTAATAAATTATTGTGGAATTATATTGTGAAAGAAACCTAGATTTGGAATTACTAAAGAAATTAAATAAGGGTTTGAATGTTTTATTTTCCAATTAAAGTGTTGGGATGAAAACTTTTAATTGAGTATTCTCATGCAAAATTGACATTGATTGAACCCATCCAATCCAGAGAATTTCGGCATTTCACCATTTCATACATTGATATTAATCATTTATTCCAACTGATAAATCATTCTCACATAAAATCACAAAAACCCTAGTTTGTTTGATCCTTTGTGAAATTTTTTTTATCTTATTTGTCTGAAAATAGGTTTGATTTGCTTGACCTATGAAAATGTCTACCAATTTTGCTTTTATTCATCAAAGCTCATCCTAATCTCCGTCGAGATTACTGCCTATCTTCCTATGAAATTGACACTCCAAAGCTATACTACAATCATCGCGTTATTCTTTGGGTGTAATTAAATTCTGGCGCTATTGCCAGGTAGACGGTACAAATAATTGAAGGATTCTCGAGCAAAATGGTGATTTCGTTCCTCTTTTACATTTTTTAGTTAATTTAGTTTATTTTCTTAGTTATATTGTTAAAAGAAGTTAAATATGACCATAATATTTTCACAAATAAAATTTCGACCGCATAAGGATTTTTCATATTTTTAGCCGGAGATTGAGATCCACTTTTGACCTAATAAACATTTGAATTTGAAAGAGCTATTGCTAGGAAAATTATATCCCTTTGTGTTAGATTTCCAACGCACTTTGAATTGTCTTAATCGGATATTGGAAGAGAAAGTTATGGCCAAAATACTGAAAGTAGTCGCACATAACAATTTTTGGCCGAATCTTCAAGTTTCCTTATTCCGTTCAACCTCTTTTGGAAACAATTTGGCACTCGCTTTTAAGCCCTAATTCGACCATAACATGCCTCCTCATCTCCTATCTCTTTTCTATCATCTTGGGCACAAGAACTTTATGGAAAACTAAATTAATCAGTGAAGCCACGAAGAAACTTGGTTAGATTTGGGAATTTCAATGTCTTTTATTGCGTGTAAGGTGTTTTTTATTGTTGAACAATTCTAAATCTAGGTTTCTTATATTATTGGATATGCTTTGTAATTAGGTTAATTCACATTAGATTTTTATGAATTCAATCACGTTTTCTTCATTGAATAATTGAAATGTTTATTGATTTTCAATTTCAAACAATTTATTAGTGTGATACCTTACTATTATATGCTTGATGTATATAGTTGCTTTGGGATCTAATTTCAATAATTCATTGTAGAATTATATTGTAAAAGAAACCTAGATTTGGAATTACTAAAGAAATTAAATAAGGGCTTGAATGTTTTATTTTTCAATTAAAGTGTTGGGATGAAAATCTTGAGTATTCTCATGCAAAATTGACATTGATTGAACCCATCTAATCGAGGAAATTTCGACGCTTCACTGTTTCATACATTGATATTAAACATTTATTCCAATTGATAAATCATCCTTGCATAAAATCACGAAAACCCTAGTTTGTTTAATCCTTTGTGAAACTTTCCATCTCCCCGTGGAATCCGACATGCTAAAGCTATACTACAATCATCGTGTTATTCGTTGGGCATAATCAAGTTTAAATCTTTACAATATTATCTGTAAATGGTGATATCAAACATTTGATTTAATTTATTTTTCTTTTCTTAAAGCAATTTTAAGCTATTTTTGAGTATGATAATATATTGGTGTAGCTATTGAAATTCTGCCTAGAAAAGCGTTGTTTCTATCAATGATTTTGGTGACATTTTTTCATATATAGCGACAGGTGCCAAATTTCAGTACTCTAAAATGTTAGTGTTTTTTTTGTCAAACTTTCATTTTCTCAGGTTTTTTTAGATTCGAATGAAATTAAATGACAAATATTGAAATCTAGGTATTGGATTAAATTATATATAGGGTTTATCTAAAGTAGTGATTTTAATAAATTATGAGCAATCTTATGGATTTGATTATGTGTGGTGATTGGCTGGTAATAATCAAAGAGAATAAAAGTTAGGGAAATAGAGATGCAAGAATAAATATAGAAGTTGACGAATCACTTTGCAGGTTTACATTTGAGTAATTATACAGTTATCTCAGGAAGCGACGTGAAAATTTGGAAAACCTTGTGAATTTAGTTAGATTTTAATCCATAGATCTGTGAGTGGAAAAACTCAAATACTTTCAAGTATTGATAAATTAATCATATTATTACATTATGTGTAATTATGTCAATTATTTATTCAATTATATGAACAGTATGAAAGTTTCTTTCAATATGATACATGTGGAATTCAAAGATTGGATATGGATTATTTGTGAATTGGAATGTTAGACGTGTGATATTGAGATTGACTAGAAAAGTACCCATAATTATATAGTTTTTCTCGTTTACGGAGGGGTTTTGGCCGTGTCCTATCCTACACGAAAGGGTTTTAATCACGTACATATAGTTCACAGAAAGGCCTTGACCGTGTTCTAGAATTGATTATCAAAGGAATTTGAAACTTGCTTTCGTTCACGGAGAGGGCCTAAGGCCCATGATGAAAATGCTTAGCTCGAGAGGCGAATTACAGATTTCTGTCATAGGGTATGTTTTCGGTGGATTTTTCAGTATATTTGATGTGATGAGATAATAGTATGGAGATCAGCTGACGATTATATCATGATTATGAAATGATATTTTACAGCGTTATGAAGATGTCTCGTATCTTGATTATTAATACAATATTCTATTTTAATGTGAACTATTAAATGATGTAAATTTGATTTTCGATAAGAATATATGAATGAGAAAGTATAAGTATTTTTGAAATTCTTCACTCACTGAGCTATCAATTCATATAATTTTTCACGTTTTTCTTACCAGGTAGCAATTGAGCTTGGGATCTTTGAAGAACTAGTTAATTTAGGAGCCACCATCACATGACCACTGTAGATTATTTGTGTTCGTTGAGTTGAGCATGAAAAAATTATTTTGGGCCCATTGCATTATTTTTTATAAACATCTTATTTTGACACGTAATTAGTAGTACTTCATTGTCAGTTTTGGTAGTGGATCTAACATCTAGTCAGCATCTTCTATCAACTCATTTCTCGTTTAGGATCCATTAGGATGATTTGAGAAGGGTCGTATCAGTTTCAATGTTTTCTACTTGTGGACAATCACAACATACCTTATTTTCCATTTTATTGATTTTTTTTAAATACATTTCTTAACTTATTTATTCTAAGCTTATATTTGGTGTAGCTAAAAATCATTTTTTTCCTCACTTTTTTTTTGTCAATGTGGATAAAATTTGATGAAATGTACAGTTGAAGAATTAATAAAAATTGTGAATCTCATTAAATATGTGGTTAAAATTAATTATTGACATTGACTTAAAATTTTAAGTTATACTAAACGGGACTAAATTTAGCACCTGTGGCGGTTTCAGCCCCATTTTTAGCTAAGAATACATTTTAAAATAGTAGATTGATGGAGATTGTGTGATTAAAAAATAAAGAAAAATTTTGGATTTACGTACAATATTATTTTATTGAAAAATATGTAATTAAATAGAAGAGAGAAAAACATATATTTTAAAAATAGTGGAGATCAGACAAGGGCTTATTCAACAAAAAAGAAAATAAATAAAAAAATAAAATTGACCATAAATATGGAAGAAAATTCAAAGTTGGCCATAAGAAAAGAATTATAGAGTCAAAGGTAGAACAAGGAAATACAAGAAAAAAATTGTCTAAAGAAAATGGGGTCTTGAATTTCTTTCTTCTTTGCATAAGTTGATCACCGTCCTATGGGGCCATAACCTGAAAACTTCAAATAGGATCGCACTTTCAAGGCATTCCATGACGACTTGGTCCAAATTTGTGACTAATTATTTCCCAAATTAATTAGTACTTTTTTTAGGTTAACAGAGAGAAAATAAAATAGAATAGCAAGAAAAAGTTTAACCACGCTTGTAAATAAGATAAGCCAACACAGTATCTAATCAAAGTTTCAAGTTCGACATTCAAATTTGATATGATGATTATGAATCTTATGAATATAGGGTGTAGTTAACATTTCTTCCTATGATGGCAACCAAATGGTCACGTTGTTCCATCCCGTTGGAGATTTTAATTTTCCGCCTTATTTATTGTAATTTTTGGATAATTTGAGAATTGCATTAATGGATTTGGGTAATCAGTCCAGATTTGGACATAAAAAAATTTGTGTTAACGAAATTTTAAAGAACTAATTTTTTGGACAGAACAAGACGGGACGGGACAAGACACTGTAAATCTCTAATTTTTCTAGTCAAGATTTCCATCCCTATTTGTTACATAGTTTATTTATATTTTTTAAATTTGTTGTTTTAACAGTATCGTGTCAATTATTATAACTTTATTGTACTGACATCTCTAAATTAATATTTTAATAATTAATAACCTGTGAGACATTTAATAAAATTTAATGAAACCGGTCTTGTTTTATAGGCATAATTTTATTTATTTAATTTTTTTTTTTGCATCTAATAATTAATATAAAATATTAAAATTTTAAATTTGTAGAATCACATTCTTTAGGGAATCATCTATCTAGAGTTTTATTTATCTTTTATTTATGATGTTGACTATATACCTTGGAGTACCTATGAATTATAACATTAGTGTGATTTAAAAGGTCAATAAGAGAAATAAATGAGTGAAGAACACATAGTTTATCTTTATTATACAAAAGTTCATCATTATTTATATCATCTTCATGTTGGTCTTGTGACCCTTCATGTTGCTATGAGATCTTCATTCGTTATTTCTTCATGGACAATTTGTTGCTCCTCCTCCAAATTTCATAGGGCGTTATAAGAGTAAATTGACTTTTTAATTATCTAAAAGTATGTAAGAGACATTAGTAAATACACAATAAATAAAAAATTTAATAGAAATTCTATAAACTAATTCCCTGTGTTATTTAATAAATTATTGAACAACATATTGTATTAATTTTAAAACTGTAGTACTAAAGAATTAGACTTTCATTTTGTTTCCTTCTTGGTTTCTTCTCTTGTGTAAACGTGTTAATGTCTAGACAATCAATGTTTAGATCCTTTATCAAATTGTCGTGAATAATAATGAAATGTTTGAAAATATATTAGCCAAATGTGGACATCGTTTTCGAAAGGAAAGTGGAACGCTTGGTATGCATAAAATGTAGATCAACGTTGACGTTGCCAATACGCGATAGTATTATATGATCCAAGCATGGAATTTTTTAATCAATCCCCACAAGATGGAATGTCTATATTTATACGCTTAGAACTTATTTTATAAAAGTTCTTTAAATTTTTATCCACTTTTAACGGATCAAACTTTAAGTATTACTATGATACTAGAGTCTATCAAACTTAAATAAATAATTCTATATGTGTAAAGTTTGAACGATCATTCAAATTTCAAGATTGATGTGCTTAAACGAGCTACTATATATCTTGTAGGAGTATATTGTGTGTAAAATGTCACGTCAATTTAGTATAAAAATACTAATCAACATATTAGGACTAGCACTTGAATTAATCCTCTTAACAAATCTTAACTTTTTAAGATAAAACCTCAAATTTAATATCAACATCTAAATTTTTGCAACATAAATAATTAATATTATTTTGTGTTTGCGACTCCATTTCATAGTGTTGGTTATTAATCCTTCAGGTCAAAATAATTTCTAATAGCATGAATAAACGTTATCCACAAAAATAAAATCTTAAGGGAGTTCAATTTTTAAGAACTTTTAAATACTTCTTTCTTTACTCAGATATTATATCCGATAAAGAAAGAGACCAAGTCAGAGGTCTGACTAATATTCAGTCGAACGTAGAAACTACGCCAGAATAAAGGGAGCGAAGTATCGCATGGACTACGGTAGAACAGACCACAAAAGTAATTAATGGTAGAATCATGGACCAGTTTAATTTTTTCCATCCACTTGCACAGAAGATACAAATTGATGAGTGCCACAAGAGCATAAATTGAATGTGGCCTCTTTCTTGCATATTCCAACACGCAAAATGAAAAACCAGTAAAACCTTGCACAAATATTCAAGAATTTCACTATACAGACACTGGACTCACAGATTGGTCAATACTTGCGACTTTCTTGAAATGACCCTTTATTAGTTTAATAAACAAGGAAGACACAGAAAACCAACCATTTGTGTCTGAAGCTTGGAATTCACTTCACCAAAGCATGAAATATACCGTTTTCTTAACATCTTTAGATATCTGTGTATTCTGTCTTATCCTTTTATCAAGAAAATCTTCTGCTACTGATTTTCGGTACGATGCATGCTTGCCCAAGAATTGTGACAATGGCCCAAAAATTAAATTTCCATTCTATATTGAAGGTTTGCAAAAATCCTACTGCGGTTACCCCGGATTCCATCTCAAGTGCGGAAAACATGGCTATCCAATGATTAGTTCAACAGAAAATGACTATATAGTTGAAAACATTTCCTATCCTCGTCGTTCTTTTCGTGTTTATAATGCTGCTGTTTTGAGTAATTTAAACGGCAGATGCCTTCCACAAATCAGGAACACGACACTTCCTATTAGAGAGTTTCAGTATGTTAATGCAACAAGTCTTTATTTTTTGTCCAATTGTATTGAACCGTTGCCTAATGATCTTTTGCGATACAAGGTTGACTGTCCGGGTGAGAAAAGAGATAATTTGGATTTAGCAATTTGTGATAAGGATGAAAATTTGCAGAAGGGATTGAAAAATTGCGAAAAAATAGTGGCGGCCCCGGTGGAAGTGCATGGTGATGAAGAGAGGATTGTAGTGGGAGAGTATAAGAAGATTTTGAGAAGAGGGTTTGAACTGAATTATTCATCATCCAGTGAATGCAGTACATGTGAGAGAGAGGGCGGCCGATGTGGCTTTAACACCACTATTTTCAAGTTCCGTTGCTTCTGCCCTGACAGACCCCGTCCCCGGGGTTGCAGATCACGACGTGCAGATTCAGGTATGTTATATTTCTTTTTTGTCACTTTCAATTTATGGAATGTGATAATTGAAAAATTAGTTTGATAAAAGTTTCTTAGGATCTGTTTAACGTTCACACTAACAAAAAGAATTTTAAGTACGTTTTCTTACTTCCGTCATATATGCCAAAAGGGCATGTTGACAGAACATGTACTGTGATTTTAGCAGCCTAAATCTTTTTTCTAAAGTCCTAAATCTTTTCTTCTGTGTTACGTAATAGATGTTTGGATAAATTCAAGAATAATGTGCTGTATGGTTCGTTCTTCCATATGTTTGACCAAGAAGCTTAATAGCTTCTCAATTTCATCAAAAAACGATTAACTTTATTAATAGTAATAGTTCAAATCTGCACATGATTCTCTACATCTCAGTCAATGTGAGATCTATTTTCTAACATGCCTCCATAAGATAGTAGTTCGTTTAAGTAGAGCAATCTGAGAAATAACTCAAATCTATATATATTAATCTATATTTCGGTAATTAGCCAATATGAAATTTATCTCTTGATAAAAACAATTGAGACAATACCATGAATTGATTGTATACCTCGGTCTTGTTTTTGCTCTTAACTGAACATAGAGATGAGATATAGAAACAAGACTGAGTCTTCCTTGATGCATTCTTACGTACTGAAGACAAAAGGTGAGTTTGAGCCCCATTATTTCTCATTACATTAAATTAAAATTTTCTCTCTTACTTTTAACCACACAATCTTCAATAAAATAATATTACATGTAAATCAAAAAATTTTCAACTACTCATTTAAAAAAAAAATATTATTCATCTCATTATAATGCATTAAATTAAAATTTTCTCTCTCTTACTTTTAACCACACAATTTTCAATAAAATAATATTATACGTAAATCAAAAAATTTTCAACCATTCATTTAAAAAAAAATATTATTCATCTCATTATAATGCCAAATAATGCGGCTCAAACACACCAAAAATTTAAATTCATAACTATTACAATTGACAAAACTTTATCTCGTTGTTTTTTCTGTAGAACAACTAGAAATCAAAAAATTTACAAGTATATCAGGTGGAAAAGTATTCTTAAAATTATCCTTGATTTAAGAGCACGTATTGCAAGGTTTGCATCCCACCAAACCGATTAGTAGACCAAATGTCTAAATGAGTCTATCGATTCGATAAACGTATGAATTTCATAGAGCAGACACTATATTGCTACAATTAGTCTCAACGAAAGATATATCATGGCCTCGACCCGAGCAAATTAAGCTTTTTTCATATGGCCATGCTCTCAAGTCTCACCCACCAGTGGCTCAATATTACTTACGAGAACTTTGGAAAATGCAGTCGCCATTTTGCAATTCTCATCCCTACTAATTTCCTAATCTCATAAAACATTCCGACCTAACTCCACTGGATCACCCATTCAATTGATATATGTTTTCTAACAATTATGGATTTCGTTAGTTTTAGCCCATTTCGTTTTTTTTGTGGACTGGCCCAATGAATTTGAAATTATGGGTTATGGCCATTTATTAACAATTGCCACTAGCCCAAACTATGCATCTCATTACTTTGAATCCTACTGCTGGACCGATCTAGGGACGGAGTTAGAACTATATAAAATTTTGAGATAGATTATAATATAGACTTCTGGGGTGGACTAGTTTCTTTGAGCCAATTTTTTGACGTAAATAAGGTTTTAGGCCCAATTTTTGAAGTAAAAGAAATAAATCCTTTCGGCCCAAATTTTAGATTAGGCTATAACCCAATTTGTCAAAAGTTAGGTTCGCCCCTGAATAATCGAACCGGCTTATAGCCCAAGTAATGCGTTCTTCTCTGGCCAACTTTCACCGAAGAATCATCTATGTTAAAGAGACAACATTTTATCTGATTAATCCAAATATATTGTAAATTTGTGACTTAGGACCATTTTTGTAGGATTTTTGAGAAATTAAATGTCGTATCTGATACTAAAAAGCTGGATTAAGATATGTTTGGATAATTTACCGAAAGTATTTTGTCTGAATATACTTTTTTTTTTTAAGAAAAAACTGTTATAAGGTAGGTAACTATTTTTAGGAAGCTCTTTCTAAAAGAACTCCGATCAAATAATCATTTAATTGTCCCATAAACTACTGGTCACAACTAATCTAAAAATTGAAGATTCTTTCGCATTGATTATTAGAATTCTTCTCCCTCAAATGTAAAAATTCAAATTGAAATTGCTCAGTTGCAATTGCGAGATTACAGACACAACATTTTTTCTTTCTTTCTTTCTTTCTTTCTTTTTTTTTTTTAATAAATAATGTCAGCGAACATTTTAAGCCCCTGTTTGGCCCCATTGCGTGGAAAAATTAATGGGTGGAATAGTATTTTTTTGAAAAATGAGTAGTTGAAAAAGAAAGAAAAGTTTTCGATTTATGTGTAATATTATTTTATGGAAGATTATGTGGTTGAAAATAGGAGAGATAAAAATAAAATGTAATGAGATAAAATTTAGTGGGGCTCAAACGAGGGCTAAATTTCGAATAGTTGAATTGTGATTTTGACGTAACTTACTTCGTATATTACATTACATTTTAAATTAAAACTAACAGTAAAGTCAATGAAATGAATAATTTTGTAATACTAATGTGAGTACAGTAAGAGCCACCGAACTATCCTTTACTTTTCCACCACAATTTTGACAATAAAAAAAGGAAAAAAATGACAAGTGCAAGGCATTGAAGTTGTTTCTGATTCGCAGGTCAGGAATTCAAATAATTTGTTGGGTAGGAAACTTCAGCGTTATTGGTTTAGGCTGACTTTTTCAACTTAGGACATTTTGATAATCCTTTTATATTAGTCTTGATGAAAAAAGATTCAAGTCAAATGCCGTGTTACACCTTGATGATGATGCAAATAATTTTCAAATACAATTGGGACAAAGCTAGAAAATTTCATCTCTCTCACCATCTTCTTCTTCTTGTTAATCATGGTTTCTTCAAGGGAGCTCTGTAGGGATGCTGCCAGTTTTTTTGTTAATTTCTCTGTGTTTCTTCATGTTTTTACTTTCAAATTCGTGTATTCTAAATGCCCAAAAAGTTTCCAGTGTGGAAATCTTGGCAATTTGGAGTTTCCTCTGGCAGATTTTTCGCAACCCGGATGTGGGTTGTACACGGTTGAGTGCGGTGCTCTGCCGAATCCAAGAATTCACCTGGATACTGAGAGGTTATCGCTGTCGTATGAAATTATGGGCAACATATCTACCAATCGAGCATGGATTCGAAACCCTATTGTTGAAAATTTTTTGCGAACTAAGAGCTGTGATTTATTCCTCGATTACTATATTCCTTACAATCATTCTATTTCGTTGATATTCTTCCCCAATATCACTCTGATCAAATGCCCCAAAAATATGAACTCTGACGACGACGAGTTACGTCGTTTACATGAAAGTTATAGAAATTACACACGCTGCGACTTTGATATATATTACGCCAATTCAAATGAAAATCTTCCGCCCCCAATTCCAATTGGTTGTTCTGATCTTTACTTGCCGGTCAAATCACAGACTATATCAGATTCAGCAGACTTGTTCGAACGGTTAGGGAACGAATATAATATAGAATGGAATCTGTCTGAAGATTGTATTGATTGCCACCAAGGTGGAGGACAGTGTACAGCTGACCAAAATAATCAATTTCGATGTGCAAAAGGTAACATCGGCTTTTGAACATGGGCGATCTCAAGTTATTCCTTTACATGCTTCTTCTTGATTTGAGTTTTGCCAGCAATCAAGAGCAGGGTTTAAGTGATTTTAACTTTAAAAATATATTAATTGTCTGGTTTTATGTGTTACTGATAATTTTGCAATTTGTATTTCTATTTGCCAATCAATCCACATGAAAACAGTTGATTTGTGTTCTTTACATGTATAGATGTTCTCCATACGGTTTTTTTTTTTTTTTTTTTTTCCGCACAGGATATGAAAACAGAGAAATCTAATTTCTATCTGATCAATTGGACCTGATCTGACATATTTGCTCATGTTGGCTATGAATGCAGGAAAAAGTAAGTTGAAGCTGATTTTATTAATCACAGCCACAGGTAAGAACATACATATATTACATAGTAGACTTGGAAATTCTGTTCTTACCTACATTTCTTCGTTACTTATTACTTCCCCTTTTTTCTTTATTTCGATTCATTGGAAGAAATCATTATTCTCATCACAGTTTCTCGTTTCATTTCATTTTCGGTTAGTGAGTTCCTCACTTCTCTGTTTTATGATTTTCAGTTATAGCTGGAAGTATACTCATACTTTGCGTGGTAGGCATTTTCGTTTGGCGTCATAAAAGAAGAATCAATGATGCCAACTTACTTTCGAGGAACATATCCTCCGATCCTTCCTCAAAATCAGACATTGAAGGCGGGAGTTTCTACTATGGTATTCCCATCTTCTCCTACACAGAACTTGAAGTGGCCACCAATAATTTTGATTCTTCAAAAGAACTGGGAGACGGAGGTTTTGGAACCGTCTACTATGGTAAGAATCTATTAGTCATTATGAGGCAGACTCACTCTACATCACAATAAGTACAGTTGTGGCTAGTCGTTACATAATCGGCAACTGTTTAAAACTAATGGCAAGTATGCCTTCTTTCTAATTAGGCAAGCTCCAAGATGGACGAGAAGTAGCAATAAAGCGCCTCTATGAGCATAATTACAAACGAGTAGAACAGTTTATGAATGAAATCAAAATTCTTACTTGCTTGAGGCACGTGAATCTTGTTTCTCTCTATGGTTGTACATCAAGGCGCAGCCGGGAACTCCTACTTGTTTACGAGTTCGTTCCTAATGGCACGGTTGCAGATCATATCCATGGTGACAGAGCTAGTAAAGCACCACTCTCATGGCCAATTCGCATGAACATTGCCATAGAAACTGCTAGCGCATTGGCATACCTACATAAATCAGATATAATACATCGCGATGTGAAGACTAACAACATACTACTCGACAACAATTTTCGTGTCAAAGTTGCAGATTTCGGGCTTTCAAGACTCTTCCCTAATGATGTCACTCATATATCGACTGCCCCTCAGGGAACTCCTGGATATGTTGATCCGGAATATCATCAATGTTACCAACTTACAGATAGAAGTGACGTTTACAGCTTTGGAGTTGTTCTCATCGAGCTCATATCATCAATGCCTGCAGTGGATATAAGTAGGCATCGGCATGAAATCAACTTAGCCAACTTAGCGATAAGCAGGATCCAACGGTGTGCTTTTGACGAGTTAATCGATCCATCTCTGGGATTTGGATCTGATGATGATGTTACAAGGATGACTACTTCAGTGGCGGAGTTAGCTTTCCGATGTTTGCAACTTGAAACGGATTTGAGGCCTTCTATGGACGAAGTATTATCATCTCTAAAGGAGATAATGGGCGATGAGGAGTTGGAATTTGATAATAAAATGGAGACTAATGATAATCACAGCGTTCCAAGGGGTGTAAAGATCCCACCTTCACCTGAGACAGATGATGTTTTATTGTTGAGGAGCAAGTATTTGCAATCCTCACCAAATGCTGTGACTGATATGTGGATAAGTAGCTCTACAACAGCTAGTTCAAGTGGGTAAGATTTGTATTTCCTTTTCGTGTTTATAGAAATAGATTATGGTAAGAATTTTGTTATATATCCTTTATATTGTTTGCAAAATGGTTGTGATATATTCCATATTCTATGCTTTCTGCTTCAAAAACAGTAAATATAGAACTAAAACTGAGAATATGCTAGTAAATAATGTAGCTTTTCTTAACATCTGGCTATGTTGTTCTCCGGCTTCAATAATACGAGGAAACTGTTTGCTGTGCACTACTGACAGCTATGTACAAAACAACAAATAACATTTTTACTTGTTTTTATTCATTCGTCCTATCCTATGTTGTTCAATCTAGTATGTCAAATAATTTTGTGTAAAATGATATGCAGCAGTACAGTAAATGACACGCATCTAAGATGATGTCATTCTTGTCGATCTGTCAAAGCGAAGCATTCCTAGGTGTCATTTGGATCCTGGATTTTGACAGGGAAAATGAAGAAATTTCCTATGGATTTTTGCATTTTTCCCTTGTGGCCGGGATAGGGTGTTTGTTTCGTGCATATAGGCTTGTTCTTAACCTAAAGTTAAATTTTTTGAGTGAATTAGTACTACTAAAATATCATTGCCAACAACTTTAAAAGCAACAATTTTTATATATGATTGTTCAATGGACCGTAAAGAGGATAAGAAACGAGCTCAAGTAGAAGAAGAGACGTGATCCAGATAGCTCGTTAGGCTGCTATTCAGGAATGGGAAAGTTCGAAAAAAGATCTTACGTCCACTAGATACAGAGTAAATAATGAGGTTATGATGGATTCTCAACATAACATAGCATTTGATGAACCAAGTAACCAACACATACCTCAAAAGACTAGTTGAATATGAATCTCTAATAGAAGGTAACTCATCCAATGAAGGAACGATTCAACAATCATCGCAAGCTTTATGAGACACATGGAAATAACAAAAAAGATGAGTGATTTGACTGTGTAGCTAAATTCAAGGGAAGAACAAATTAAGGTTGAGATATGCATTCGAGTTTCATATTGGCCACCTTAGTTTTAAGAAGAATAGCGTTGTAAGAATTACTGCCATTTGGATAAAATCATAGATAGTCAAAGTTTGATTATTAATACTTTTTTACCATTTGGAAAAATTGAAGATATGTTACAGTTGACAATTCTTATAATTTGACTATTTTTTTATACCTTATGATTTTCAATCTTTGCACTCAGCCTATCCTTAGATTTTTTGTATGGTTTTTTAAATAGAGAAAATAATACCACACTCATCAATATTAAGAAAAAATAGAAAATAAAAACTCGTCAATTTAATAAATCACGTGTCATCTTGCTTTTTGAGATTTTGATTTTATGAAGTTTAACAGGGTTATGCAATAGCTTATCATGCTGATATAACCAAATGAAATGCATAATTTTCATAAGAGAAGTTAGATTTCCAATCTATTTTTATTTGCCAATTTCATTTTCAAAACTGGCTTCTGCGATAATATTGTAAGCAATATGAAAACTTACCATTTTTTGTTCCTCATGCAGCATGGGTGACATGAAAATATTAATTCCCATTCAATGCTCCCAAAATTTGTATCTGGGATGAGGATAGGTTGGATAAGAAACCTAACTAGATATCGAAACTTGAGATGATCTGCAATAGTGCTGTTGAGTTCCTAAAACAAAGTTTAAGATGTATGATATTGTAGTCCGTTCGATACTTAAGTCAGTATGCGTGTGAGCTTACGATATTGTCAAACTTAGTAAAGTGGACCTAAAGAGTGGAATATCATTTTCACGAGGACCGTATTATTTATTATTAGGGACAGATTCAAGATTGGATCCAAGACCTGGCTATAAAATTTCAAATCGGGCTACTACGAGAGGGAAAAAATTACATATAAAAAATTGATTTTTTACCAAAAATAAAAAATACCTTTAAAAAAAGTTGTTGGGCCAGGAGGGCGGGGGCTACAACCCTGCCCTGCCCTGCCTTGCCCCCCAAATCCGTCCCTGTTTATTATTGACCTAAATTGATCCTTCTTTTTATTTGAACCAATACAAAAATTTAATGCGGGATGTATTTATTATAATTTTTAGACTAAAATAAAGCTATGATTAACTAACTAGTTGACGAGATTGTTTTTTAGATTAAAAAGAAGAGAAAAATGAAAGGACTCGTGATTTTAAAATCTCCCCCTTGATTTATCATACGAACTCATGAAAAATAATTGGCATGTGTATTCGGTCAAACAATTTAATCCAGTTTATCTCTATTTGAATCTCAACATATATAATTAAATGCATTAATCTACAATTATTTAGCAACCACAATAATTATAGAAGTATATCTCTTTATTCAAGCTAAATTTTTTATTTTTCTTATTTAGTTTAAACAAATAAAGCAATTAATTATTGACCAAGTAAGTAATTACGATCATCTTAATAATAAAAGTAATATGCAAAACTAATAAAAAAAATTAGATCTTCAATTATCCAAAATCAATAATTTGAACTAAAGCTATATCTTTCATCCTAACAAACGAATTTAGCCAAAAATCATCGTATAAGAAAAATACAAATCACAATTGAAATACATCACCAGGTTACGAAGACAAGAAAGTTGAAGCAATCTTGCACCAAGATTAATACTCCTTAATAAATTCTCCAAATCCTAGTTCATTGCCTTGTATTTTTTTTTTTCTCTCTCTCAATTTAATCTCCAAGAATTTCTTAAAAATTGTGTTAATTGTCAACCGTAATAATGAATGAAAAATCTTATTTATGGTATTCTAATCCCATAGCTATTCGTAGGTTACAATTCACACAAAATCCATTCTTTTTGAATGAGTGCAGACAAATTTTAACCTAAAGATCAGGCTGCAGAGGCCTCCCCAAATTTGAGAAACCTCGTACTAGCATAAAAAACTCCCGTTGCTTTAAGGAGGCAGCCGGCCTTCCCAATTTTGGGAGATCTAACATCATTTTTTTTTTTCAAATTTTGCATGGTGCCCCCTGAACTTATAGTCTCCAACTTAGTTTTTGAACTTTTCACCTTCCAATTTAGTCCTTGACATTTGGATTTAGTCCAATTGCACATCACATCTTTTTCAATTTAACTCTGTTTGGCTCCAACACGTCCCTTGATTAATCCATTCTATATATGAAAGAAAATTAACACAAATTAGACCGAACAAAGATTATTTGGTATGTAAGTGTAAACTTAATAATTCATATATGAAAGAGATACAAATTTGTGAGTCCATGTATGATTTTGACACAAAATTGAGCGTATGTATATTTTGATACAAGGGTAAAGTTCATGTATAATTTTGACACGAGGATAAATATCATTTACCATTTGCATAATTAACTTGCAAAGTGCCTCCAACATAAGTACTCCATTTGCAACATAGATTGCTAGGTTAGTTTTAACAAACATAAGTTATGGATGAAATACGAATTTAGAAGTTCGTGTATAGTTTTGATATAATGTTGATTTCATTTATGATTTTGATACATTCTGTAAAGTTCATGTATAGGGCGCTCATTTAACACTGTACTTTGATTATAAAGTGCCTTCAAATATATAACAAGATTAGAAAGAATATATAAATTATATATTTGGCTGTCCAATCACAAAATCTGAAAGAAAATATTTTTTAGTTTTTTGATCAGTTGTGCTAATGTACATAACGATTTACATACATATGATGTGATGAGATATAATTAGGTCATAATTTTTTCATCATCTATATGTAAATCATTATGTAACTTATTATATACAAGTAACTTATTCTTTTTGAATTCATAACAAGTGAAATTAGATACATATTTTAAAATTTGTAACCGCTTGACCTGTCCTTTGAATTAATGACAAGTTGGTTTAACTAGTGAGATTTATGTGCCTTCACGTTAGGTCCTTCTCTGATTCCAATAAAATTTAATTATGTTATAGGTATAGGAAAATTTTGACAGAATTTTGACAGATGAACACTTGGCAATTTTTCATTGGTTTTGGACCCAACACAACACCTGTATAGATTCTATGAATAATTTCTTGTATGTTATTCAATAAAATTGAATAATGCTATTCATAGTGAATATTACCGATAGTCGTCCTACGTGACAAACACATGAGAGTTTGTTATTTTATACATTAATATGGTAGTTTTGATTGTCTTATGTATCAAATGTATGCCACGCAAGATGATTTGTCGGCAATCTTCACTATGAATAACATTATTCATTTAGGCAAGTCAAGAATTTATGCAAAATGAATGATTATCTCGACCACATATTTTCTTGATAGACCAAGCCACTTGTACCCGGGCGTTTACATGCTTGGTTAAACACCCTTCACATGGGGGACGGGGCCACGCAACCAAACGCTCGGTTACAAATGAAATTTCTTGTTTTTGATTCATATTCTATTTGTCTTGTTATACGCCGGGTACAGATGAAAATTCCATTTTTGATTCATATTCTATTTGTCTGTGTCCAGGTCTTCGTGAAAATATTTCCAAGTCAACTGCTCTGGTCAACCGCGTCTCTATAATTTAATGAAATTGAGGGAGACTGAGATTTCTATCCTATTCTTCTCCTTCTCGTTAGGCATGGCTTTTTCCAGGAAGCTCTATAGGCCTGTTTCTAGTTTTCCTGTTTATTTCTCTCTGTTTTGTCTGCTTAATCTAAACTTTGTCTATTCTAAATGCCAAAAATCTTTCCAGTGTGGAAATCTTGGCCGTTTGGAGTTTCCTTTATCCAATTATACGCAATGAATGTGGATTGTTCAGGGTTCAGTGCGATGCCACTCCACATCCATTAGTTTACCTGGAAGATGAAGGGATTTCATCAACCAGGGAGATTCTGTCCAAGATATCTACCCATGTGTTCAGGATTAGGAACCCTACTCTTGAAGGTCTTTTGAAAAGTAAAAGCTGCGTTGTGTTCAACAATTTCTCTATTCAAAGCTTGCCTACTATTTCGTTGTCATTCTTACCTAATATCACTTTGTTTAAATGCCACAAAACTCCGATACTTTCTTTCACGGATTATTATAGGAAGTACACAGGTTGCCATTACTTCGATATATATTACGCCATTAAGAATAAAAGTATTTCTTGCCCAGATGAGTGTTCTGTTTTTCACTTGCCAGGCGACTTGAAAAATGAATCAGATTCAATAGACTTATTCGATCAGCTTAGCGCTGAATATGATGTACAATGGTTTCTGTCTGTTGACTGCGCAGAGTGTCACAACAAAGGAGGCCAGTGTACAAATACCAGGAAGAATGAATTTATATGTGAAAAAGGTACCATCGACCTTCAACACGGACAATTGCAAGATAATCATTTACAACTGCAAGATAGAATGAATTTATCAAGCGATTGCTATATGCCAATAAACAGTTGTTTTATGTCCTCTTGTTTATATGTGTAGTGTGCTCTGCTCCATGCTTTGTTGAGACTTTCGTTTTTCTGTCTTTGACTGAGTCTGAACTGACATATTTTCTCATGCTGACATACGTTTTTCTGAAGAGAGCTCTTTAGAGATGATGCCAGTTTTTGTGTTTATGTCTCAGTTTTTCTTCATGTATTTATCCATCACATTCTATAGCACATACCAGGAATGATTTCAAGTAATCCATTCACCAATTTGTAGTTCTGAAGAATATCTTCATTTGACCGAGTCGTGCAATGCTAAAGACAATTTGCACAAGTTTTTCCCTTGTGTAAATACATATAAACTCTTGACAATATCCATTATTATTTTAATTTAAAAATCATACAATATTACAAGTAGTAAAACTATAAAATATTTTCAAACTTCAAGATATGCATTTATCAAAAAATAAATAACTCTTATAAAATAATAATTTTTCATAGTCTCGAGAGTGCTACTTTATAGTGGTTTTATTGTAGCGTGTTCCATTAAAATCACTATATATAAATATAAACTGCTAAGTCGAGTTATTTTAAAGTTTGTCTTTTAGCAGCGTAATCTATAGTAGTTAAGTGATCTCAATTCTAATCAGAAACTTAAATCATTTCTTGACTACAAAGTGTGTTGAATTAAATAGTAGTGATTTTCATTTAGTATACCAGGCAATTTGATAGAAAATCTTGACTCCAGATAAATTTATTTCACAACTGTGTGAAATCACATGTTCATGAGACATGCCCCGTAAAAATTTGCATGCAGAAGAGATTATACAAAGAAACCATTTTATTTTTATAAGGTGTTCTTAATCTAACATGTATTTTGACTTCAACTGCAGGAAGAAGTAAGTTGAAATTGATTTTCATCGCAGGTAACTCTTCCAAATTTCAGTACCATTTGTTTTGCACTTTGCTTTATAAATAAAGATATCATTTTTCAAAATAGGCGGTTTAGCTGCTGCGGTAGTCCTCTTCTCCATAATCTTGTTCATTTTCAACAAGAGCAAGTGTGTGTTGAATTTAAAGGGAAAATCGCAAAATCATAAGGACATTGAACTCTTCCTAAAGAATAATGAGAATCTTGCACCACGAAGATACAACTACTTTGATCTGAAGAAAATGACTAACTCATTCGGTGACAAGCTAGGGGAAGGGGGCTTTGCTAGTGTGTATAGAGGAAAGTTGCCCAATGGCCATCTTGTAGCAGTAAAGATTTTGAAAGAATCAAAGGGCAATGGAGAAGATTTTATCAATGAGGTTGCAAGCATTAGTAGAACTTCCCACATTAACATTGTCACTCTCCTGGGATTTTGCTTTGAGGGTTCCAAAAGAGCTCTCATTTATGAGTTCATGCCCAATGGATCTCTTGAGAAATTCATATGCCACAATAGCTCTATAGCAGAACGTCAGTTAGGATGGGAAATTTTGTTTCAAATTGTAGTTGGCATTGCTGAAGGAATAGAATACTTGCACCAAGGATGTAATACACGGATTTTGCACTTCGACATAAAGCCTCACAACATTCTCCTCGACAAAGACTTCAAACCTAAAATATCGGATTTTGGCTTGGCGAAACTTTGCCCCAACATGTCCAGTATAGTTTCAATACTAGGGGCTAGAGGTACAATCGGGTATATAGCTCCAGAAATAGTTTGTAGAAACTTTGGAGACGTTTCTCACAAGTCAGATGTCTATAGCTATGGTATGATGATTTTGGAAATGGTTGGAGAGACGAAAAATATCGAAGTCAGAGTTGATCATTCAAGTGAAAATTATTTTCCTGATTGGATATATAAGAATCTTGAACAGAATGCTAAACTTGATTTGAACAACATTGTGAATGCAAATGAGCATTTGAGAAGGAAAATGATAATAGTTGGCTTATGGTGCATACAAACTGATCCTAGAGCTAGACCATCAATGAACAGGGTTGTAGAAATGTTAGAAGGGAACATGGAATCTCTGCAAATGCCTCCTAAACCCAACTTCTTTATACAGCCAAGAGAAGCAGTAAATCCTTCAACTTTTGAGTTATCACTCTCTCTCTAATATTCATGAAGTTAAGCTACAACCCCATTCAAACTTCTTGGTATTGGTGTCTGGAGGCTTCTAATGTCGAAGCACAGAAGTTGTTTTGTGTTGTTTGTGCTCTAGCAATTTGTAAGTTGTTAATGTTACGGAACAACACTTATCCGATTACTCTTTGTTTTCATTGAAGTATATAGGACTATTACTATATATTTACGTGTATTTTATAATCAAAAAATTTAGATGAAGAATTTAATCAAATTCGTTAAACAAATCTTTATCCTGATTCGAGTCATGAATTTCCAATTTTTTTGAATACAAACTTCCAATTTTTGATACCAAAAACTTAATGATTAAACACCTCAAGCCTTTTATGGTACTATCTAAAGTCAATACGACATGTAGGCACATTTTTTTTTTAATTAAAATCTAAAATCAATTCTAGACCACAAACTTAATTATTAGTCTTTGTTTTCCCACTAAATGTAAAACTTGCGCTCTCTGAATATATAAGATCACATAAACTAATATATTTATAATACTTTCCTCAAACCTTCCGTATATTTGTTTATCGTCGTCTGATATTCGACAATTAAGTATTAGCACAAATGATCGTTTTGACACAATTATCCACACCAACTTAAATACCATCTTTTCAATAGTTTCATAGATGTCTCAATTTAGTCGCGCTAAAAACTAAGCTTAGATTTATGTTTGTTCAATACAAAATATTTAAGTTGTCACTCGACTCGTTTTTCAAGACGACAATTTTTAACATGAATTCATGTTCTCTAATTCGCTCATTCTTGAATTTTCAACTCACCAAATATTAATCAACAAATTTTAAATTAAAGAATATTAAACTTACGAAAATATACACAACATTTTCTATAGATTTACATGAAATATCTGGAGATCAAGTTGAATTTATTTTTTTCATATGGTCCTCCTATAGAATTAAACTTGACATGAGGTCATTCAATATATTCAAAATGTACTAGTATCACCATTAAATTGCTTCTGCAATATGGACAAATTGTAAACTCTTATAGGAATTATCAACACTGCAATCTTTTTTACAATGTGCCAACCCACATATATTGGTTAGGAACAATATAATTTATGATCAAAATATAAGTAGTGTCATATCGTGCTTTTTAAACTTACATTATCACAAGTGACCATAGAAATTTTAATTCGCAAGTTCAACATTAAATAAATGCAATAAAATAAAATATAATAATCACAATTTATATAGTATCAAAATGCTATTTTACATAAGTAAAACTATACTGTGTCACACACAATTCAACAAACCTCTTACTTTTTCTAGAGTATATGATGTGTCATGTCATGTCTTGCAACCACATGCCTTACGATATCCCTTGATAACCTTTGTTAACAAAACTTTGGTAAACAGATGCGCGAGGTTATTCCCAATAGCAATCTTACTCACTACCACATCTCTTCAACCAACAATGTCTCAAGAGATTATACTTTCGTCCATATTTGTTTATCCCTAATGGGTTCGTTATCATTTGGAATTTCTTCTCCCTTATATGTGAAGGTTCAGATTGAATTTGTTCAATTGAGATTGGGAGACTACTGACACAATTGTTTAAAACAATACATCTTAAAGAAATAAAGTCAATGGACATTCCACTTTCAAGTAGTTCAATTCTTATTGTGACACTACATATGTTTGCACTACAACAAAGTTTACTTTTTACGACGTATAGGCGCATGTCGTATAAAACCATTCTGTAAATACTAGCATGAAAGCATGCCATTAATGTATTTTTCACGGTTTGCACTTGCACGGCGTAAATACTCAGCTCTTTTATGGCGTGCATTTGCACACTGAAAATACACTTCTTTTATGGCGTGCACTTACAAGCCGTAAATGTGAATTTCATTTTTTCAAAATATTTATTTATTTAATTACCAGGTCCAACAAGCTTATAATAATTAATAATTAAAAGAACTATATATACCAACACATATAATATAATCATGTTTTCCATAATTTGAATGAATAAAAATATTAAGTGCAATCAAATACAATATTCCAAAATGTAGAGTTAATCTAAATGATTACTAAGAACATCATTAGCCTAGTCAAAAAGTTGATAGCAATATACCAAAAGTATCGATTACTACTCTAAAAATAACTTATTAAAATAGTACAAAATATTCAACCCATATTGAAGACATCCCACAATCATGGTGATCTTCTGTTGGCAAGCAAGCATTTGGAAAAGATTTGTAGCTTGTAACATGGTCAGTGGATACCGAATTGCTACATGCCATATGCTTTATTTTAGTCTGTGAGACTGAGTAGTCCTAGAACCAAAAATAAAGAAAAAAGTAATTGATCATAGTATACCTTTATAAAATAAATACCAAGTGACAAACATCAATTTCATTTCACTTAGCTTGGTGTATATGGCCATTGAAATTTACGAGTAAGGTCCTCTTTATTATGATTCTTGTCCAAAATTTAAGAGTAAACAACAAAACAAGTAAAATAAGATAAAAAAACTGCTAGAAGAGACATACCCAAGTCATGGCTACTTGTGCTTTTGACTCTACTACTTGTGCAGCTTCTTGGACTTCATGACCCAATCCAATTTCAAGTAATGGAAGAATATGCATCTACGTTGTTTAACTAATAGTAACTAAAAAATAAATAAAAACCATGACAATGTGACTCAAATCCATAACCGAAGGTTAGCCACAAGACATCATAGATCAATTTATAGAGAAACTAGACTAGATAAATAGTGGCAATGGGAATAAATATTCTTTAGTCACTATCATAAACAAAAGGTCCATTTGTGAAAATAACGAGACCATAAAATTTATAAGAATGATAGCTAGCAATTTATAAAATTATATTAACGACTACGACTTAAAGATGGAATGAGAACCAAAACGGCTAGTCTCAAAACCTTGTTATAGGAAAGTTGGAGCAGTGGTGAAAAGAGACGTGTTTAGAGCCACATTTTAACTACCTCTTAGTAAATGACAAGAATATTTGTAATTAAGTTCAAAGACCATATATACCAACAAGGCATTTATTTAAGCATAAAAATTCCAAACCAACATTTTGGCTGCAACACGACTAGAAAAAAGTTTAGTCAAAATGTGTGAAGATCATAGTAGACCTTGTTCTGAACCCGATTGATCTGATACTCCCTCCAACTCCATTTGGTCCATAGTTCATTCCATTGTATGCCACTACTAGAAAAGGTCAATGAATACATTACCGTAAAGAAGCAACTGAAATTGAAAACGAAGCACGTACTTTCCAGAACAATTTCTTATAAACACCTTTGAAATTGCAAAAACTATGAAGCATAAACATCAATGAAATAACTCCAACATAACATGCAAAACTTCTGCAAAAATTTATATGCTAAAAAAATCTAACATGAGCATAAATTAATGAATTCACCAATCTCTACAATTATCTATAATTTATGATCATCTCATATTCCCATTTTATGAATGAGAATAGTCCCTCCTTTAGTAAAAGGCATTTTATCTCCAAGCGTTTAAAACAAGTTATACAAGTCATACTCGAGACTTTCCAAAGTACATTCTAACAGTCCAATAGTTACTATACCATGCACAGAATGAACTGGTGGTGCAGGAACTCTGCTTTCACCAGATTGAAATGAAAAATACACTTCAAAATATAGAGAACAGAGATAAGAATGATAATACACAAGGAAAGCCACCAGAGTAGAAGAAAAGCCTATCTAGTCTCACAAAGATAAGATTACTAAATTTTGTTGACTTAAACTTCCTAACATTCCCAAGGGATATTGGGAATTGAGGCTCAGGCGCTATAGGTTTTGTGATAGATTATTGAGAGTTCAATTTTTTGTAATGGCAAGGAGTATGAGAGATGGTGGCGTTTGCCCACCATCCTGCTACTGTTCAAGGAAATTCAAGCTCGGTTTGTCGATTGGCACATAGCGAATTTAGAAGTCTGAGATTTTTCTCTCTTCAGTCTTGACCTCGATACATTTTGGGCCTACGAATCTGTTTCTTGATGCAAAATTGTTTGCGGGAGAAAGTGGACTGGATTTTTCAGCATCTATGCAGTAAATAGGGTCACCATGTACACACATCTCAGAGTAAAATAGGATCTTTAATCAGAGTAATTGAATTGTTTTCACCATGTACATATATGTTCCCATTTGTGCATAGTTTAGAGAAAATTATAATTGGGAGAATAATTTAAAGGCACGTAGACAGATTACAAGTTTGGTGACTAAAGCGTACTATAGATTCTAATCATTCCAAATCGATAATGAAATCGTGTTCTGGCCCTAAATGTTGTGAAATAGCAACTTGTTGGCCACTGCCCAATGCACGCCCAAAACAATTCCCAGCTACATTCAATCCCACAAATCACATAAACATAATACCAAGGCCCCAACAACTCATTTTCAAATAAAAACCCTCGTCAAGTTTTAACAAACAAATATAATATCAAACAGTCTGAAGCTAGGATTAGAAGGTTAGGGTTCATTGAAACTTACAGGAAGTGGAGACATCCAAGTAGTGGTGAGAAAAAGAAATAAACTGAAATCAAATACTTCCAATGGCGTCGGTGATTCACAGTAACCGGCATATTTTGAGTGATTTCTCTATAGTGGCGGGATGAACTCTGCCGTTCGTGCTCTTTTCAATTTTGAGGGATTTAAGTTCAACTATTAGGGCCGTTTGTGTAAAAGATTGACGGGCTTAGTAAATTTCAAATTTTTTACATGCACGTGTGCATGCCGTAAATGCTCGTTTAATATGGCGTGCAAAGGATGCACGTCGTAAATATTTTAATTAATTAATCTTTTACGGCATACACATAGCGCACGCTGTAATTAGTCTATTTTTACTGCATGCCGTAGATGTACGCCGTAAATGAATGCCGTAAAAGACTGCTTTTGTTGTTGTGATGGTTTAGCTAAAAATTAAATTTTTAATAGATTTTGATAAAAGTTAATAAAATATGTGGTTAAAAAGTTGTGAATTCTATAAAATGTATGGTTAAAAATAAATTTGAGAACAATTGAGTTTATAAAATGGAGGCCAAATGTGAACTTAATTTCAAATCTATTTAAGTTTGTAATACTAATGTTAGTACATTCAAAGCTATCGATGTAATTTATTTTTTTCCACTACAATTTGAGAAAAAAGGAAAATGACAAGAAGAGTAGGGCCTTGAAGTTGTTTCTGATTCACAGGCCATGAACTCAATTAACTTGTTGGGTGAGAAACTTTAGCATTATGAATTGAGATATGTTGTCTAATTTTTGCCGTCCACCCAAATATTTATTGATACGTTATTTTAAATTAATAGGTCATCAATTTGGTGGGTTAATGTTGAAGTTAATGATGGCGAATTTGAGATAACATATTAATTTAAAAATGATGTGTCAATAATTAGTTAAATAGACGACAAAAATTAGATTGGACTGCTCCAACTCGGCACCTTTGATAATACTTTTCTATTAGTCTTGATGGAAAATTTCCAAGTCACCTCTCATGTTTCACCTTCATGATGCAAATAATTTTCAAATAGAATTGAGACCGGGCAACAGAATTTTATCTCTCTCCTTCTCCTCCACCAATTTCTGTGACTGATATGGGGATGATTAGTAGCTCTACAACAGCTAGCTCCAGTGGGTGAGAATTTTATTTTCATTTTATTTATTTATTTATTTATGGAAGTAGATTATGGAAAGAATTTTGTTAAACACCCTTTATGTTATTTGCCTAATTGATGGGGATTTATTCCATATTCCATGCTTTCAGATTCACAAACACTAATTAGAGAACTAAAACTGAGAATTTGCTATTAAATAATGTAGCTTTTTTTTAACATCTAGCTATGTTGTTCTTTGGCTTGATAAATACGATGAGATGTTTGCTATGTACTACTGACAGCAATAATTCTAGAAGTTTATCTCTTTATTCTTGCTAAATTATTGATTTTTCGTATTCAGTCTAAACAAATACAGCAATTAATTATTGATCAAGTAAGTATTTGTGCTCATAATAATAACAAAAAGTAATATACAGTACCAATAAAACATGTAAATCTTTAATTATCCAAAATCAATGTTTCGAATTAATTAAAGCTATATCTTTCATCTCACAAATAAATTTGGCCAAAAACAATTGTATAAGAAAAACACAAATTACAATTGAAATACACCACG
This sequence comes from Olea europaea var. sylvestris, assembly GCF_002742605.1. NCBI lineage: Eukaryota > Viridiplantae > Streptophyta > Magnoliopsida > Lamiales > Oleaceae > Olea > Olea europaea. The sequence continues at coordinate 21,349 of NW_019240665.1, read as the reverse complement.
AGTTTAACGAAGAAAAAGACAAGAACGTGAACGCAACTTTAACCAAGTTTAATTCTTCTTTAATAAATTCTCCAAATCCTAGTTCATTACCTTGTATATTTTTTTTCCTCTCAATTTGATCTCCAAGAATTTCTAAAAATATCATGTTAATTGTCAGCCCGATAATAATGAACGACATTTCCTATTTATAGTATTGTAATCCCATAGAAATTCGTGGGTTACAATTCACACAAAATCCATTCTTTTTGAATAAGTGCAATCCAATTTGAACCTAAAGATCAGGTTGCAGAGGCCTCCCCAAAATTGGGAAACCTCGTACTAGCACAAAAAATTCACGTTGCTTTATGGAGGCAGACGGCCTCCCCAATTTTGGGAGAAATAACACCAATTTTTTTTTTTACAGAACTTGCATGAAGCCCCATGAACTTCTGTCAAGTCTCCAACTTAGTTTTTAAACGATTTTCCCCTTCCAATTTAGTCCTTCACATTCGGAATTAGTCCAATTGCATATCATATCTTTTCAATTTCGCTCTGTTTGGCTCCAACACGTCCCTCCGTTAATCCATTTATAAATGAAAGAAAAATAACAAAAATTAGACCCAAAAAATATTATTTGGTATGTAATTGTAAACTTAAATTCATGTATGGACGACATACAAATTTGTGAGTCCCTGTATGATTTTGATACAAAACTCAGTTTATGTATAGTTTAATACGTGGGTAAAATTCATGTTTGGTTTGGATACAAGGGATAAATTTCCTGTACTATTTGCACAATTAACTTGTCAAGTGTCTTGCACATAAGTACTCTGTTTGCAATGTAGATTGCTCCGTTAGTTTTAACAAACGGAAGTTATGGATGAAATACGAATTTAGAAATTGATGTATGCCTTTTTTCTAATTAGGCAAACTCTAGGATGGACGAGAAGTAGCAATAAAGCAACTCTATGAGCATAATTACAAACGAGTAGAGCAAAGGCTGAGATATGCATTCAAGTTTCATGTTGGGCCCCTTAGTTTTAAGAAGACTAGCCTTGTAAGAATTGCTGCCATTTGGAAAAATCATAGATAGTCAAAAGTTTGATTTTGAATACATTGTTTACCATTTGGAAAAATTGAAGACATGTTACAGTTGATAATTCTTATAATTTGATGATTTTTATTTATGCCTTGTGATTTTCATTCTTTGCGCTCACCCTATCGTTAAATTTTTTATTTGGTTTTTTAGTTAGAGAAAATAATACCACATTTAACAATATTAAGAAAAAATCTCGTCAATTTAAAAAATCACGTGTCATTTGACTTTTTGAGATTTTGATTTTACGAAGTTTAATAACGTTATGCTATTTTACCATGCTAATAGAACCAAATGAAATTCATAATTTTTATAAGAGAAGTTAGATTTCCAATATATTTTCACTTGCCAATTTCATTTTCCAAACTAGCTGCCGCAATAATATTGTAAGCACTTTTATATGAAAACTTACTATTTTTGTCCCTCGTGCTGTATGGGTAACATAAAAATATTAGCCAAAAAACTCACGTTGCTTTAACGAGGCAGACGGCCTTCCCAATTTTGGGAGAAATAACACTCTTTTTTCCAGAATTTGCATGAAGCCCCACGAACTTCTTTCAAGTCTCCAACTTGGTTTTTGAACTTTTTTCACCGACCAATTTAGTCCTTCACATTTGGAATCAATCCAATTGCATATCATATCTTTTCAATGTTGCTCCGTTTCGCTCCATGTCCCCCCATTAACCCATTCTATGAATGAAAGAAAATTAACACAAATGTGAGCCCATGTATGATTTTGACACAAAATTGAGCTCATGTTTAGTTTGATACTGGGGTAAAGTTCATGTATGATTTTGATACGGGGATAAATATCATGTACCATTCGACTAATTAACTTGCCAAGTGTCTCTTACATAAGTAGATTGCTGCGTTAATTTTAACAAACGAAAATTATGGATAAAATACGAATTTATAAGTTCATGTATAGTTTTGATATAATGTTGATTTCATTTATGATTTTGATACATGGCATAAAGTTCATTTACCATTCACATATTTTACTCTCTATTTTGATTATAAAGTGCCTTCAAGTAACTAGCAAGATTCAGAAGGGAAATAATAAAAATCACAATTTCATCTTTATACCCAACTTATCAATATTTCTTATGTTGGGTTATATATAAATTATTTGTTTGGCTCTCCAATCACAAAATCTGAAAGAAAATATTTTTTTTTTTTTTTAGTTTTTTGAATTCGTAACAAGTGTAATTAGATATATATTTTAATGACAAGATGGTTAAACCTGTCAGAAATCTGATCCTTCACTTTAGGTCCTTCTCTGCTTCCAATAAAATTAGTCAAGTCTAGAATTTATGCAAAGCGAATGATTATCTCAACCCAAATATTTTTTGATTCCTATTCTATTTGTCTGTTTCCAGGTCTTAACGAAAACATTTCCAAGTCAACTGCTCTATTCAACAGCCTCTCTATAATTTAGTGGAATTGAGGGAGACGGTGATTTCTATCCTATTCTTCTTTCTTCTCCTTCTTGTCAGGCATGGGTTTTTCCAGGGAGCTATTCAGGGCTGCTGCTAGTTTTCCTGTTCATTTCTCTGTGTTTTACCTGCTTAATCTAAACTTTGTCTATCCTAAATACCCAAAGTCTTTCCAGTGTGGAAATCTTGGCCGTTTGGAGTTTCCTTTATCCAATTTTACGCAACCTGAATGTGGATTGTTCAGGGTTCAGTGCGATGCCACTCCACATCCATTAGTTTACCTGGAAGATGAAGGGATTACATCAACCAGGGAGATTCTGTCCAAGATATCTACCCATGTGTTCAGGATTAGGAACCCAACTCTTGAAGGTGTTTTGAAAAGTAAAAGCTGCGCTGTGTTCAACAATTTCACTATTCAAAGCTCGCCTTCTATTTCGTTGTCAGTCCTACCTAATATCACTTTGTTTAAATGCCACAAAACTCCGATACCTTCTTTCACGGATTATTATAGGAAGTACACAAGTTGCCATTACTTCGATATATATTACGACATTAAGAATAAAAGTATTTCTTGCCCAGAGTATTCTGTTTTTCACTTGCCAGGCGAATTGAAAAATGAATCAGATTCAATAGACTTATTCGATCAGCTTAGCGCTGAATATAATGTACAATGGTTTCTGTCTGTTGACTGCGCAGAGTGTACAAATACCAGGAAGAATGAATTTATATGTGAAAAAGGTACCATCGACCTTCAACATGGACAATTTCAAGATAGAATGAATTTATCAAGTGATTGCTATATGCCAATAAATAGTATTGTTGGGGATCCTAGGAGTTCAATCAACCAAAACATCAATCAGCAAACAAGATTCAAGGCAAAAACAAGAAAATATAAAACCGGAAGAATACAACCCCTTTATATGGCCGAAATCTGTCCAGCTTCTTCTTCTTCCTTGCAGCAGCTTCTTCACCTCTTATGGCAGATTTTACAGGCTCAGGAACAGCCTCATGCTATGCAAATCGCCTTCCAAAGAGAGATAGAAAGAACCGGCAAAGAACCTCTTGAAAACCACCAACCAAGAGACCACCTTAAGGAACCAACAAAAATGGAGGAAATTTTCTGTCGAGCCACACACAGAAAATGACCAGCCTGCCTCCTTTTAAAATAACCCCCACCCAACCGAAGACACTCCTTCTTACACAAAACGTGGGGTAAGTAGTATGTTAGGTGGAAAAATTGGTCAAAGCTTCTCCCACAAGATTAAATCTCAATCATTGATTTTCATCCAATGGTTCACAAAAAACTGAATAAAGTGAGTTAAGAGAACCATATTCTCACATTCTTCACCTTGGTTCTCATAACACTCTCTCTTGGTTGCGAATTTGCACATGGAAGAACTGTTCATCATCATCGCCCACCACCTGCAAAAAAATTAACCAGTGTCAATATGTAATAAAGATAAGCACAATCTAAATTTACTTGCAAGTAGAATTTTTGTTCCCATATCAGAGGGATTCCTATCAGTGTGAATTTTAACAAGATTAACTTCACCGTGAGACAGTTTCTCACGTATAAAATGATATTTCACCTCAATATGATTAGTTCTTTCATGATAAACAGGATTCTTACAAAGCAATAAAGTACTTTGACTATCAGTAAACATAACAGGTGTATCATGCATGAAGTTCAATTCTTTTAAAATTCCTTTTAACCAAGTACATTCTTTATGAATGCAAATGAGCATTTGAGAAGGAAAATGATAATAGTTGGCTTATGGTGCATACAAACTGATCCTAGAGCTAGACCATCAATGAACAGGGTTGTAGAAATGTTAGAAGGGAACATGGAATCTCTGCAAATGCCTCCTAAACCCAACTTCTTTATACAGCCAAGAGAAGCAGTAAATCCTTCAACTTTTGAGTTATCACTCTCTCTCTAATATTCATGAAGTTAAGCTACAACCCCATTCAAACTTCTTGGTATTGGTGTCTGGAGGCTTCTAATGTCGAAGCACAGAAGTTGTTTTGTGTTGTTTGTGCTCTAGCAATTTGTAAGTTGTTAATGTTACGGAACAACACTTATCCGATTACTCTTTGTTTTCATTGAAGTATATAGGACTATTACTATATATTTACGTGTATTTTATAATCAAAAAATTTAGATGAAGAATTTAATCAAATTCGTTAAACAAATCTTTATCCTGATTCGAGTCATGAATTTCCAATTTTTTTGAATACAAACTTCCAATTTTTGATACCAAAAACTTAATGATTAAACACCTCAAGCCTTTTATGGTACTATCTAAAGTCAATACGACATGTAGGCACATTTTTTTTTTTAATTAAAATCTAAAATCAATTCTAGACCACAAACTTAATTATTAGTCTTTGTTTTCCCACTAAATGTAAAACTTGCGCTCTCTGAATATATAAGATCACATAAACTAATATATTTATAATACTTTCCTCAAACCTTCCGTATATTTGTTTATCGTCGTCTGATATTCGACAATTAAGTATTAGCACAAATGATCGTTTTGACACAATTATCCACACCAACTTAAATACCATCTTTTCAATAGTTTCATAGATGTCTCAATTTAGTCGCGCTAAAAACTAAGCTTAGATTTATGTTTGTTCAATACAAAATATTTAAGTTGTCACTCGACTCGTTTTTCAAGACGACGATTTTTAACATGAATTCATGTTCTCTAATTCGCTCATTCTTGAATTTTCAACTCACCAAATATTAATCAACAAATTTTAAATTAAAGAATATTAAACTTACGAAAATATACACAACATTTTCTATAGATTTACATGAAATATCTGGAGATCAAGTTGAATTTATTTTTTTCATATGGTCCTCCTATAGAATTAAACTTGACATGAGGTCATTCAATATATTCAAAATGTACTAGTATCACCATTAAATTGCTTCTGCAATATGGACAAATTGTAAACTCTTATAGGAATTATCAACACTACAATCTTTTTTACAATGTGCCAACCCACATATATTGGTTAGGAACAATATAATTTATGATCAAAATATAAGTAGTGTCATATCGTGCTTTTTAAACTTACATTATCACAAGTGACCATAGAAATTTTAATTCGCAAGTTCAACATTAAATAAATGCAATAAAATAAAATATAATAATCACAATTTATATAGTATCAAAATGCTATTTTACATAAGTAAAACTATACTGTGTCACACACAATTCAACAAACCTCTTACTTTTTCTAGAGTATATGATGTGTCATGTCATGTCTTGCAACCACATGCCTTACGATATCCCTTGATAACCTTTGTTAACAAAACTTTGGTAAACAGATGCGCGAGGTTATTCCCAATAGCAATCTTACTCACTACCACGTCTCTTCAACCAACAATGTCTCAAGAGATTATACTTTCGTCCATATTTGTTTATCCCTAATGGGTTCGTTATCATTTGGAATTTCTTCTCCCTTATAAGTGAAGATTCAGATTGAATTTGTTCAATTGAGATTGGGAGACTACTGACACAATTGTTTAAAACAATACATCTTAAAGAAATAAAGTCAATGGACATTCCACTTTCAAGTAGTTCAATTCTTATTGTGACACTACATATGTTTGCACTACAACAAAGTTTACTTTTTACGACGTATAGGCGCATGTCGTATAAAACCATTCTGTAAATACTAGCATGAAAGCATGCCATTAATGTATTTTTCACGGTTTGCACTTGCACGGCGTAAATACTCAGCTCTTTTATGGCGTGCATTTGCACACTGAAAATACACTTCTTTTATGGCGTGCACTTACAAGCCGTAAATGTGAATTTCATTTTTTCAAAATATTTATTTATTTAATTACCAGGTCCAACAAGCTTATAATAATTAATAATTAAAAGAACTATATATACCAACACATATAATATAATCATGTTTTCCATAATTTGAATGAATAAAAATATTAAGTGCAATCAAATACAATATTCCAAAATGTAGAGTTAATCTAAATGATTACTAAGAACATCATTAGCCTAGTCAAAAAGTTGATAGCAATATACCAAAAGTATCGATTACTACTCTAAAAATAACTTATTAAAATAGTACAAAATATTCAACCCATATTGAAGACATCCCACAATCATGGTGATCTTCTGTTGGCAAGCAAGCATTTGGAAAAGATTTGTAGCTTGTAACATGGTCAGTGGATACCGAATTGCTACATGCCATATGCTTTATTTTAGTCTGTGAGACTGAGTAGTCCTAGAACCAAAAATAAAGAAAAAAGTAATTGATCATAGTATACCTTTATAAAATAAATACCAAGTGACAAACATCAATTTCATTTCACTTAGCTTGGTGTATATGGCCATTGAAATTTACGAGTAAGGTCCTCTTTATTATGATTCTTGTCCAAAATTTAAGAGTAAACAACAAAACAAGTAAAATAAGATAAAAAAACTGCTAGAAGAGACATACCCAAGTCATGGCTACTTGTGCTTTTGACTCTACTACTTGTGCAGCTTCTTGGACTTCATGACCCAATCCAATTTCAAGTAATGGAAGAATATGCATCTACGTTGTTTAACTAATAGTAACTAAAAAATAAATAAAAACCATGACAATGTGACTCAAATCCATAACCGAAGGTTAGCCACAAGACATCATAGATCAATTTATAGAGAAACTAGACTAGATAAATAGTGGCAATGGGAATAAATATTCTTTAGTCACTATCATAAACAAAAGGTCCATTTGTGAAAATAACGAGACCATAAAATTTATAAGAATGATAGCTAGAAATTTATAAAGTTATATTAACGACTACGACTTAAAGATGGAATGAGAACCAAAACGGCTAGTCTCAAAACCTTGTTATAGGAAAGTTGGAGCAGTGGTGAAAAGAGACGTGTTTAGAGCCACATTTTAACTACCTCTTAGTAAATGACAAGAATATTTGTAATTAAGTTCAAAGACCATATATACCAACAAGGCATTTATTTATGAATAAAATTCTAAACCAACATTTTGGCTGCAACACAACTAGAAAAGAGTTTAGTCAAAATGTGTGAATATCATAGTAGACCTTGTTCTGAACCCGATTGATCTGATACTCCCTCCAACTCCATTTGGTCCATAGTTCATTCCATTGTATGGCACTACTAGAAATGGTCAGTGAATACATTACCGTAAAGAAGCAACTGAAATTGAAAACGAAGCACGTACTTTCCAGAACAATTTCTTATAAACACCTTTGAAATTGCAAAAACTATGAAGCATAAACATCAATGAAATAACTCCAACATAACATGCAAAACTTCTGCAAAAATTTATATGCTAAAAAAATCTAACATGAGCATAAATTAATGAATTCACCAATCTCTACAATTATCTATAATTTATGATCATCTCATATTCCCATTTTATGAATGAGAATAGTCCCTCCTCCAATAAAAGGCATTTTATCTCCAAGCATTTAAAACAAGTTATACAAGTCATACCCAAGACTTTCCAAAGTACATTCTAACAGCCCAATAGTTACTGTAGCATGCACAGAATGAACTAGCGGTGCAGGAACTCTGCTTTCACCAGATTGAAATGAAAAATACACTTCAAAATATAGAGAACAGAGATAAGAATGATAATACACAAGGAAAGCCACCAGAGTAGAAGAAAAGCCTATCTAGTCTCACAAAGATAAGATAACTCAATTTTGTTGACTTAAACTTCCTAACATTCCCAAGGGATATTGGGAATTGAGGCTCAGGCGCTATAGGTTTTGTGATAGATTATTGAGAGTTCAATTTTTTGTAATGGCAAGGAGTATGAGAGATGGTGGCGTTTGCCCACCATCCTGCTACTGTTCAAGGAAATTCAAGCTCGGTTTGTCGATTGGCACATAGCGAATTTAGAAGTCTGAGATTTTTCTCTCTTCAGTCTTGACCTCGATACATTTTGGGCCTACGAATCTGTTTCTTGATGCAAAATTGTTTGCGGGAGAAAGTGGACTGGATTTTTCAGCATCTATGCAGTAAATAGGGTCACCATGTACACACATCTCAGAGTAAAATAGGATCTTTAATCAGAGTAATTGAATTGTTTTCACCATGTACATATATGTTCCCATTTGTGCATAGTTTAGAGAAAATTATAATTGGGAGAATAATTTAAAGGCACGTAGACAGATTACAAGTTTGGTGACTAAAGCGTACTATAGATTCTAATCATTCCAAATCGATAATGAAATCGTGTTCTGGCCCTAAATGTTGTGAAATAGCAACTTGTTGGCCACTGCCCAATGCACGCCCAAAACAATTCCCAGCTACATTCAATCCCACAAATCACATAAACATAATACCAAGGCCCCAACAACTCATTTTCAAATAAAAACCCTCGTCAAGTTTTAACAAACAAATATAATATCAAACAGTCTGAAGCTAGGATTAGAAGGTTAGGGTTCATTGAAACTTACAGGAAGTGGAGACATCCAAGTAGTGGTGAGAAAAAGAAATAAACTGAAATCAAATACTTCCAATGGCGTCGGTGATTCACAGTAACCGGCATATTTTGAGTGATTTCTCTATAGTGGCGGGATGAACTCTGCCGTTCGTGCTCTTTTCAATTTTGAGGGATTTAAGTTCAACTATTAGGGCCGTTTGTGTAAAAGATTGGCGGGCTTCGTAAATTTCAAATTTTTTACATGCACGTGTGCATGCCGTAAATGCTCGTTTAATATGGCGTGCAAAGGATGCACGGCGTAAATATTTTAATTAATTAATCTTTTACGGCATACATATAGTGCACGCTGTAATTAGTCTATTTTTACTGCATGCCGTAGATGTACGCCGTAAATGAATGCCGTAAAAGACTGCTTTTGTTGTTGTGATGGTTTAGCTAAAAATTAAATTTTTAATAGATTTTGATAAAAGTTAATAAAATATGTGGTTAAAAAGTTGTGAATTCTATAAAATGTATGGTTAAAAATAAATTTGAGAACAATTGAGTTTATAAAATGGAGGCCAAATGTGAACTTAATTTCAAATCTATTTAAGTTTGTAATACTAATGTTAGTACATTCAAAGCTATCGATGTAATTTATTTTTTTCCACTACAATTTGAGAAAAAAAGAAAATGACAAGAAGAGTAGGGCCTTGAAGTTGTTTCTGATTCACAGGCCACGAACTCAATTAACTTGTTGGGTGAGAAACTTTAGCATTATGAATTGAGATATGTTGTCTAATTTTTGCCGTCCACCCAAATATTTATTGATACGTTATTTTAAATTAATAGGTCATCAATTTGGTGGGTTAATGTTGAAGTTAATGATGGCGAATTTGAGATAACATATTAATTTAAAAATGATGTGTCAATAATTAGTTGAATGAACAACAAAAATTAGATTGGACTGCTCCAACTCGGCACCTTTGATAATACTTTTCTATTAGTCTTGATGGAAAAATTCCAAGTCACCTCTCATGTTTCACCTTCATGATGCAAATAATTTTCAAATAGAATTGAGACCGGGCAACAGAATTTTATCTCTCTCCTTCTCCTCCACCAATTTCTGTGACTGATATGGGGATGATTAGTAGCTCTACAACAGCTAGCTCCAGTGGGTGAGAATTTTATTTTCATTTTATTTATTTATTTATTTATGGAAGTAGATTATGGAAAGAATTTTGTTAAACACCCTTTATGTTATTTGCCTAATTGATGGGGATTTATTCCATATTCCATGCTTTCAGATTCACAAACACTAATTAGAGAACTACAACTGAGAAATTGCTATTAAATAATGTAGCTTTTTTTTAACATCTAGCTATGTTGTTCTTTGGCTTGATAAATACGATGAGATGTTTGCTATGTACTACTGACAGCAATAATTCTAGAAGTTTATCTCTTTATTCTTGCTAAATTATTGATTTTTCGTATTCAGTCTAAACAAATACAGCAATTAATTATTGATCAAGTAAGTATTTGTGCTCATAATAATAACAAAAAGTAATATACAGTACCAATAAAACATGTAAATCTTTAATTATCCAAAATCAATGTTTCGAATTAATTAAAGCTATATCTTTCATCTCACAAATAAATTTGGCCAAAAACAATTGTATAAGAAAAACACAAATTACAATTGAAATACACCACGAGTTTAACGAAGAAAAAGACAAGAACGTGAACGCAACTTTAACCAAGTTTAATTCTTCTTTAATAAATTCTCCAAATCCTAGTTCATTACCTTGTATATTTTTTTTCCTCTCAATTTGATCTCCAAGAATTTCTAAAAATATCATGTTAATTGTCAGCCCGATAATAATGAACGACATTTCCTATTTATAGTATTGTAATCCCATAGAAATTCGTGGGTTACAATTCACACAAAATCCATTCTTTTTGAATAAGTGCAATCCAATTTGAACCTAAAGATCAGGTTGCAGAGGCCTCCCCAAAATTGGGAAACCTCGTACTAGCACAAAAAATTCACGTTGCTTTATGGAGGCAGACGGCCTCCCCAATTTTGGGAGAAATAACACCAATTTTTTTTTTTACAGAACTTGCATGAAGCCCCATGAACTTCTGTCAAGTCTCCAACTTAGTTTTTAAACGATTTTCCCCTTCCAATTTAGTCCTTCACATTCGGAATTAGTCCAATTGCATATCATATCTTTTCAATTTCGCTCTGTTTGGCTCCAACACGTCCCTCCGTTAATCCATTTATAAATGAAAGAAAAATAACAAAAATTAGACCCAAAAAATATTATTTGGTATGTAATTGTAAACTTAAATTCATGTATGGACGACATACAAATTTGTGAGTCCCTGTATGATTTTGATACAAAACTCAGTTTATGTATAGTTTAATACGTGGGTAAAATTCATGTTTGGTTTGGATACAAGGGATAAATTTCCTGTACTATTCGCACAATTAACTTGTCAAGTGTCTTGCACATAAGTACTCTGTTTGCAATGTAGATTGCTCCGTTAGTTTTAACAAACGGAAGTTATGGATGAAATACGAATTTAGAAATTGATGTATGCCTTTTTTCTAATTAGGCAAACTCTAGGATGGACGAGAAGTAGCAATAAAGCAACTCTATGAGCATAATTACAAACGAGTAGAGCAAAGGCTGAGATATGCATTCAAGTTTCATGTTGGGCCCCTTAGTTTTAAGAAGACTAGCCTTGTAAGAATTGCTGCCATTTGGAAAAATCATAGATAGTCAAAAGTTTGATTTTGAATACATTGTTTACCATTTGGAAAAATTGAAGACATGTTACAGTTGATAATTCTTATAATTTGATGATTTTTATTTATGCCTTGTGATTTTCATTCTTTGCGCTCACCCTATCGTTAAATTTTTTATTTGGTTTTTTAGTTAGAGAAAATAATACCACATTTAACAATATTAAGAAAAAATCTCGTCAATTTAAAAAATCACGTGTCATTTGACTTTTTGAGATTTTGATTTTACGAAGTTTAATAACGTTATGCTATTTTACCATGCTAATAGAACCAAATGAAATTCATAATTTTTATAAGAGAAGTTAGATTTCCAATATATTTTCACTTGCCAATTTCATTTTCCAAACTAGCTGCCGCAATAATATTGTAAGCACTTTTATATGAAAACTTACTATTTTTGTCCCTCGTGCTGTATGGGTAACATAAAAATATTAGCCAAAAAACTCACGTTGCTTTAACGAGGCAGACGGCCTTCCCAATTTTGGGAGAAATAACACTCTTTTTTCCAGAATTTGCATGAAGCCCCACGAACTTCTTTCAAGTCTCCAACTTGGTTTTTGAACTTTTTTCACCGACCAATTTAGTCCTTCACATTTGGAATCAATCCAATTGCATATCATATCTTTTCAATGTTGCTCCGTTTCGCTCCATGTCCCCCCATTAACCCATTCTATGAATGAAAGAAAATTAACACAAATGTGAGCCCATGTATGATTTTGACACAAAATTGAGCTCATGTTTAGTTTGATACTGGGGTAAAGTTCATGTATGATTTTGATACGGGGATAAATATCATGTACCATTCGACTAATTAACTTGCCAAGTGTCTCTTACATAAGTAGATTGCTGCGTTAATTTTAACAAACGAAAATTATGGATAAAATACGAATTTATAAGTTCATGTATAGTTTTGATATAATGTTGATTTCATTTATGATTTTGATACATGGCATAAAGTTCATTTACCATTCACATATTTTACTCTCTATTTTGATTATAAAGTGCCTTCAAGTAACTAGCAAGATTCAGAAGGGAAATAATAAAAATCACAATTTCATCTTTATACCCAACTTATCAATATTTCTTATGTTGGGTTATATATAAATTATTTGTTTGGCTCTCCAATCACAAAATCTGAAAGAAAATATTTTTTTTTTTTTTTAGTTTTTTGAATTCGTAACAAGTGTAATTAGATATATATTTTAATGACAAGATGGTTAAACCTGTCAGAAATCTGATCCTTCACTTTAGGTCCTTCTCTGCTTCCAATAAAATTAGTCAAGTCTAGAATTTATGCAAAGCGAATGATTATCTCAACCCAAATATTTTTTGATTCCTATTCTATTTGTCTGTTTCCAGGTCTTAACGAAAACATTTCCAAGTCAACTGCTCTATTCAACAGCCTCTCTATAATTTAGTGGAATTGAGGGAGACGGTGATTTCTATCCTATTCTTCTTTCTTCTCCTTCTTGTCAGGCATGGGTTTTTCCAGGGAGCTATTCAGGGCTGCTGCTAGTTTTCCTGTTCATTTCTCTGTGTTTTACCTGCTTAATCTAAACTTTGTCTATCCTAAATACCCAAAGTCTTTCCAGTGTGGAAATCTTGGCCGTTTGGAGTTTCCTTTATCCAATTTTACGCAACCTGAATGTGGATTGTTCAGGGTTCAGTGCGATGCCACTCCACATCCATTAGTTTACCTGGAAGATGAAGGGATTACATCAACCAGGGAGATTCTGTCCAAGATATCTACCCATGTGTTCAGGATTAGGAACCCAACTCTTGAAGGTGTTTTGAAAAGTAAAAGCTGCGCTGTGTTCAACAATTTCACTATTCAAAGCTCGCCTTCTATTTCGTTGTCAGTCCTACCTAATATCACTTTGTTTAAATGCCACAAAACTCCGATACCTTCTTTCACGGATTATTATAGGAAGTACACAAGTTGCCATTACTTCGATATATATTACGACATTAAGAATAAAAGTATTTCTTGCCCAGAGTATTCTGTTTTTCACTTGCCAGGCGAATTGAAAAATGAATCGGATTCAATAGACTTATTCGATCAGCTTAGCGCTGAATATAATGTACAATGGTTTCTGTCTGTTGACTGCGCAGAGTGTACAAATACCAGGAAGAATGAATTTATATGTGAAAAAGGTACCATCGACCTTCAACATGGACAATTTCAAGATAGAATGAATTTATCAAGTGATTGCTATATGCCAATAAATAGTATTGTTGGGGATCCTAGGAGTTCAATCAACCAAAACATCAATCAGCAAACAAGATTCAAGGCAAAAACAAGAAAATATAAAACCGGAAGAATACAACCCCTTTATATGGCCGAAATCTGTCCAGCTTCTTCTTCTTCCTTGCAGCAGCTTCTTCACCTCTTATGGCAGATTTTACAGGCTCAGGAACAGCCTCATGCTATGCAAATCGCCTTCCAAAGAGAGATAGAAAGAACCGGCAAAGAACCTCTTGAAAACCACCAACCAAGAGACCACCTTAAGGAACCAACAAAAATGGAGGAAATTTTCTGTCGAGCCACACACAGAAAATGACCAGCCTGCCTCCTTTTAAAATAACCCCCACCCAACCGAAGACACTCCTTCTTACACAAAACGTGGGGTAAGTAGTATGTTAGGTGGAAAAATTGGTCAAAGCTTCTCCCACAAGATTAAATCTCAATCATTGATCTTCATCCAATGGTTCACAAAAAACTGAATAAAGTGAGTTAAGAGAACCATATTCTCACATTCTTCACCTTGGTTCTCATAACACTCTCTCTTGGTTGCGAATTTGCACATGGAAGAACTGTTCATCATCATCGCCCACCACCTGCAAAAAAATTAACCAGTGTCAATATGTAATAAAGATAAGCACAATCTAAATTTACTTGCAAGTAGAATTTTTGTTCCCATATCAGAGGGATTCCTATCAGTGTGAATTTTAACAAGATTAACTTCACCGTGAGACAGTTTCTCACGTATAAAATGATATTTCACCTCAATATGATTAGTTCTTTCATGATAAACAGGATTCTTACAAAGCAATAAAGTACTTTGACTATCAGTAAACATAACAGGTGTATCATGCATGAAGTTCAATTCTTTTAAAATTCCTTTTAACCAAGTACATTCTTTAACCGCCTCAGTTATGGCAACATATTCTGCCTCAGTACTTGACAAAGTAACTAAAGGCTGCAGCTATGACTTCCATGTTATACAATTGTCACCTAGTGTAAAAAAGTACGCTGTGGTAGACTTTCTACTATCCTTATCACCAGCAAAATCAGAGTCTACATACCCCTTTAGAGTAAGTTTTTCAGATCTCTTTTCGTACACTAGACCCAGATTTAATGTATCAACAATGTACCTTAACAACCATTTCAAACCTGCCCAATGAGGCTTTCCTGGGTTTGACATAAATCTGCTCAAAAAACTTATAGCATAGGCTAAGTCAGGCCTAGTTGTTATCATAGATAACATGACGGAACCTATAGCATTAGCGTAGGGTATGTTCCTCATTTCTCTAAATTCCTCCTCAGTCTTAGGAGATTGTGCACCAGAAAGATTCATATGAGCTGCTAAAGGAACGTTCACAGATTTTGATCCATTCATACCAAATTTGGTTATGACTTTGTTTAGATAGGCTTCTTAGGAAATGACTAGTCTATTTTCAGCCCTATCTCTCTTTATAACCATCCCCAAAATCTTCTTAGCACTCCCTAAATCTTTCATATCAAATAGTGATTTTAAAAGGTTCTTCATCTTAGTGATTTCAGTCTTACTTGAACTTGCTAGAAGCATGTCATCTACATACAGCAACAAGTAGACCTCACAGCCCTCCTTACTATCATTATAGTACAGGCATGCATCATATTCACTCCTTTTAAAACATATCTTCAGTACATAGGTATCGAACCTTATGTACCACTGTCTAGGGCTTTGTTTAAGCCCATACAGAGATCTTTCTAATTTGCACACACAGTTAGTTTTACCTTTCACATCAAAACCTTGAGGTTGACTCATGTAAATATCCTCTTCCAATTTCCCATGTAGGAAAGCAGTCTTGACATCTAGTTGTTCCAGTTCCCAGTTGTACTGAACAACCAATGCAAGAACCAGTCTGATTGTTTTGTACTTTATCACAGGAGAGAATATCTCATTGTAATCAACCCCCTCCTTTTGAGTGAACCCTTTCGCCACTAATCTGGCCTTATACCTAGGAGGATCACTAGGATTATTTCCTTCTTTCAATTTGTAAATCCACTTACATTGAACTATCTTATGATCCTTAGGTTTGTTAACTAACTTCCAAGTTTTATTCTCCATTAGAGATTCCATTTCTTCCCGCATAGCTTTTAGCCAATTTTCAGAACATTTTCCATCAACAGCTTCTTCATAACTAGCAGGTTCTATCTGTTCAAGTGCTTCACCTGAAACCAAGGCAAAATCAGTCAAGTTTAGGGATTCATATCTAGGATTTGGCCTTATTTGTCTCCTCCCCCGATCCCTAGTAAGCTGATAATCTTGATTAGGTGGCTGATCATTAAAATGTTCAACTTCAACTGGTTCAATATTATCTTGAAGTTCAGTCACCTCTTCAGGTTCAGGTTCAGGTTCAAGTTCAGGTTCAAGTTCAATTTCATTTTCATTTTCATTTTCATGATGTATAGGGTCATTTTCGTCATTCCCAGGTGTAGGTGAATTTAGCCTAGTCAGCTTCACCTCAGTCTGAATACTCTTCTCAGTTTCAGATTTGTTAGTTTCTTCGGTTTTCTGTTTTAGACATGGCATCTCAGATTCATTAAAGACTACATTCCTGCTGTTAATAATCTTAATGCCTTGGACCCCTAAAACCCATAACCTATAGCCCTTCACACCCTCGGGATACCCTAACATCACACACTTGACAGCCCTGAGCTCAAGTTTCCCTTCAGATTGATGTGCATATGCAGCACATCCAAACACCCTCAAGTGTTCCAGATTTGGAGGCTTTCCCGTCCACAACTCCTGTGGGGTCTTAAACCCTATACTGCTGGACGGAGACCTATTAATCAGATAAGCTACAGTACTTGCAGCTTCAGCCCAAAAACCTTTCGCAAGGCCAGAGCTAATCAACATACACCTAACTTTGTTCATTATGGTTCTGTTCATTCTTTCAGTGACCCCATTTTGTTCAGGTGTGTATTTAACAGTTCTATGTCTTGTTATACCTTTCTGCTTACAGAAGTTGTCAAATTTGCTATTACAGAATTCAAGCCCATTATCAGTTCTTAACGTTTTAAGTTTTTTATCTAACTGATTCTCAACAGACTTTAACTAAATCTTGAATTTTCCAAAAGTTTCCGACTTAGCCTTCAAAGGATAAATCCAAAACTTTCTTGAGCAATCATCCACTAAGGACAAGAAGTACTTGCTCCCACCAAATGTGGAGTGCTTCTCCGAGCCCCATAGATCAGCATGGACATAGTCCAATGGTCTGCTGGTCCTATGAGAGCTAGTTTCAAAGCTCACCTTATGAGACTTACCCAAAACACAAGTTTCACAAAATTCCATAGTTTCAATGTCATCTTTTCCAAGTAATTTCTGATTACTTAAAGATTTTAGACCTTTAAACCCAATGTGACCCATTCTGTTATGCCAAAGTTCAGTTTTGTCTTTACTCACAGCAAGAAGGCTAGAATCAAATGGTATTTCAGTTCTACCCTCAAGATAGTACAACCCATTCCTCTTGGGCCCCTTCATAACTATAAGAGAACCCTTCATAATTTTCAAAATCTTGTTACCAGACTTGAAGGTATATCCCTCATCTTCCAGAAAACCTAAGGAAATGAGGTTCCTCTTTAAATTTGGGATATATCTAACATTTCTAAGCTGCGTGACGGCCCCATCGTACATCCTGATGGCTATGTCACCAATTCCAATCACATTTTGAGAATTATTATCTCCCATGTAGACCTTCCTAGGTTCAGTCTCCCTATAGTTATAAAACCAAGACCTATCAGGGCACATATGGAAAGTGCACCCTGTGTCAAGAATCCAATTTTTGTCAAATTCTTCTTCAGACACATTCATGACATGCAAACTATTAAATTCAGTAGCAATAGCAGCATTATCAACATCAGAATTGTTCGGGTCTTTTTGTTTCCTTTTCCAATCAAAGCAGTCTTTCTTGAAATGTCCTAACTTTCCATAGTGATAACATTTCTTACCGCTTTTATCTTTAGATTTGGATCTCATTTTAGATTTTCCTCTCCCCTTCTTGTTATGGAAGTTGAATTCTTTCTTTTCAGATCTTCCCCTAACAAATAGACTCTCTTAACGAGAATGAATTCTGTTCTCTCTTTTTAATTCAAGTTCTCTTGATTTTAAAGCATCAGAAACAATAGCTTGAGTGAGAGTGTCCCTACCATACTTTATGACATTTTTCATTTCTCTGTAAGATTCGGGCAAAGAGTTTAGCAATATGACAACTAAATCCTCATCATCAAATGTTCAGCTAAATCTTCATCATCAAATGTTTTATCATTATGAGCTAGACTCTTAACAATTATGCAAAAGTCACTCAAATTCCCCTCGACATCCTTTCCCGGGTCCATCTTAAAACTAAACAACTTCTCCAATAGGTATATTTTGTTAGGTAAAGTTTTAGTTAAGAACAGGGCATTTAAAGCAATCCACAAAGCTCTAGCAGTTTTAGCACTGTCAACTTGTCTCACAATATTGTCAGATAGATGCAAAATTATATAATTGTAAGCAATTTCATTCATATCTTCAATTTCAGTTGTTTTAGCTTTTAACTCATCAAAAAATGTAGCGGGATCATCAAAAGTTTTAGCAACTCTCTGTTGGACCAAAATGGCCCTCATTTTCTGTTTCCATATCGAGTAATCCCCCTTTCCATCGAATTGCGATAATTCGACCCTCGAACCCATTATAGATTCTATAAAAGAGTGGCCTATACTCGTGGACACAACAAAAAAGATTTTGAAAAATTCTTTTCCAGATGATCAATATAAAATTGAGTACCGAGTTTAAAAACAATTTTTAGAAATGAAGCACAATATTGAAATAATCCGTTCACGAAACACAGGTATATAAAGCAGGTAAATATGCTTCTAGGTTACAAATTAATCACAAGAATTCAATCAACAGAAATCACAAATAAGCAACCAAGCAATAACCATGCATAAACCGATAAGGATACCAAACCTAACCTAACGGAGAGTTTGGAATAATCTTACCAAACTACTGTTGACAAACAGTAAATATATCACCAAGTTTCTGAACCAAATTGCCGTATACGTCAAGCTAGGGGCAAAATCGTCCAACTTTTTCTGTAAAATCTGAAACAGAAAACAAACGACATTAGTGCGTTCAGGACGTCAAAATAAGTAAACTGCCCGAAAAAAGCTCGCCGGAGGTCCGGCCATGCTCCGCCGTCGACGCCGATCAAGCGCCCCACCACAGGGTGCGCCTCCTCCTGCTGGTCATGGTTCAATGGTCCATTTCGCCGGAAAGTCAATAGGTTGGTCGGAAATCACGTTTTCAGATTCGGTCAGAAAATGGTAATGGCGATTTCCTTGCTGGTTTTTGATCGATTTTGGACTAATATCACTCCTCCTAGCTCTGATACCAGTTTGTTGGGGATCCTAGGAGTTCAATCAACCAAAACATCAATCAACAAACAAGATTCAAGGCAAAAACAAGAAAATATAAAATCGGAAGAATACAACCCCTTTATAAGGCCGAATCTGTCCAGCTTCTTCTTCTTCTTCCTTGCAGCAGCTTCTTCACCTCTTATGGCAGATTTTACAGGCTCAGGAACAGTCCCATGCTATGCAAATCGCCTTCCAAAGAGAGATAGAAAGAACCAGCAAAGAACCCCTTGAAAACCACCAACCAAGAGACCACCTTAAGGAACCAACAAAAATGGAGGAAATTTTCTGTCGAGCCACACACAGAAAATGACCAGCCTGCCTCCTTTTAAAATAACCCCCACCCAACCGAAGACACTCCTTCTTACACAAAACGTGGGGTAAGTAGTATGTTAGGTGAAAAAATTGGTCAAAGCTTCTCCCACAAGATTAAATCTCAATCATTGATCTTCATCCAATGGTTCACAAAAACTGAATAAAGTGGGTTAAGAGAACCATATTCTCACATTCTTCACCTTGGTTCTCATAACACTCTCTCTTGGTTGCGAATTTGCACATGGAAGAACTGTTCATCATCAAATATTTTTATGTCCTCCCGATTATATAAACGTGCTTCATGCCTTGTTCAGACTTTCGTTTTTCATTCTTTGACCGAGTCTGACATACATTGTTAATCTATGCCAGTTTATTTTTATTTATTTATTTATAAGATGTTCTTAATCTAACATGTATTTTTTCTTCAGCTGCAGGAAGGAGTAAATTGAAACTGATCTTCTTTGCAGGTAACACTTCCAAATTTCAATACCATTTGTTTTGCCTTTGCTTTATAAAAATAGATATCATTTTTTCAAAACAGGTGTTCCAGCTTTTGTGGTTGTCCTCTTCTCCACAATCTTGTTCATTTTCAACAGAAGGAAGTTCGTGCTGAATTTAAAGAGAAAAACGCAAAACCATAAGGACATTGAACTCTTCCTAAAGAATAATGAGAATCTTGCACCGAGAAGATACAACTACTTTGATATAAAGAAAATGACTAAATCATTTAGTGACAGTTTAGGGGAAGGTGGCTTTGCTAGGGTGTATAGTGGAAAGTTATCAGATGGCCGTCTTGTAGCAGTAAAGATTTTGAAAGAATCAAAAGACAATGGAGAAGAATTTATCAATGAGGTTGCAAGCATCAGTAAAACTTCTCACATTAACATTGTCACTCTCCTGGGATTTTGCTTTGAGGGTTCCAAAAGAGCTCTTATTTATGAGTTCATGCCCAATGGATCTCTTGAGAAGTTCATATGCAACAATAGCTTCATAGCAGAATGTCATTTAGGATGGGAAAAATTGTTTCAAATTGCAGTTAGCGTTGCACAGGGAATAGAATACTTGCATCAAGGATGTAATACGCGAATTTTGCACTTTGATATAAAGCCTCATAACATTCTCCTGGATAAAGACTTCAACCCTAGAATATTGGATTTTGGCTTGGCAAGACTTTGCCCCCAACAGGTCCAGAATAGTGTCAATGCTAGGTGCTAGAGGGACAATGGGTTATATAGCTCCAGAAATAGTTTGTAGAAACTTTGGAGACATTTCTCAGAAGTCAGATGTCTATAGCTATGGTATGATGATTTTGGAAATGGCTGGAGAGACGAAAAATATTGAAGTCAGAGTTGATCATTCAAGTGAAAATTATTTTCCCGATTGGATATATAAGAACCTTGAACAAAATGCTAAACTTAATCTAAACAACATTGTGAATGCAAATGAGCATTTGAAGAGAAGGAAAATGCTAATAGTTGGCTTATGGTGCATACAGACTGATCCTAGAACTAGACCATCAATGAGTAGGGTTGTAGAAATGTTAGAAGGTGAAAGTTCTAAGAACGCGCTACTACACTTAGAAAGTTCACGGGAACGCTATACAACGTCAAATT
>NW_019240664.1:0-1751 GCF_002742605.1 Olea europaea var. sylvestris | reverse complement strand
CTGCAATATTAGTAGCATCATCAGTTTTATGACATGGTATGAAGTGCGCCATCTTACTAAACCTGTCGACCACTACAAATATTGAATCCCGACCCCTTTTTGTCCTAGTCAAACCTAACACAAAGTCCATAGATATGTCTACCCAAGGTTTACTAGGTACAGGCAAAGGAGTATACAAACCATGGGGTTGAACCTTAGACTTAGCCTTTTTACAAGTTATGCACTTTCCACATATTTGTTCTACGTCATGTCACATTTTAGGCTAATAAAAATGTTCCCCTAACATGTCTAAAGTCTTTTGAACCCCGAAGTGTCCCATTAAACCATCCCCATGTACTTTCCTTACCAATAATTCACGCAAAGAACAATTAGGAATGCATAGCTTATTTTCCCTAAACAAATATCCTTCATGCCTAAAGAATTTATCAAATGCACCTTCGTCACATGAAGAATAAATACTAGAAAAATCACAATCTAATTCATACATGCCCTTAATATGTTCGAAACCAAGTAATTTAGTACTTAATGAATTTAAAAGCACGTACCTTCGAGACAATGCATCAGCAACTATATTTTCGTTACCTTGTTTGTACTTGATGACGTAGGGAAATGTCTTGATAAACTCCACCCATCTCGCATGTCTTTTGTTCAACTTATCTTGACCTCGTAAATACTTTAAAGATTCATGGTCGGTGTGTATCACGAATTCCTTTGGCCATAAGTAGTGCTGCCAAGTCTCCAATGCTCGAACAAGTAAATATAACTCCTTGTCATATGTCGGATAATTCAATGCTGCCCCACTCAACTTTTCGCTAAAGTAAGCAATAGGTCTCCTTTCCTGTATTAACACTGCTCCTATACCTATTCCTGATGCATCACACTCAACCTCGAATGTTTTATCAAAATTTGGTAATGCCAAAACAGGTGCTTTACATAGCTTATCCTTAATTGTGTTAAATGCAATTTCTTGAGCTTCTCCCCAATAAAAACCTACACTCTTCTTTACTATTTCAGTCAACGGTGTGGAGATGGTGCTAAAATCTTTTACAAATCGGCTATAAAAACTAGCCAATCCATGAAAACTCCTAACTTCAGTTATAGTCTTAGGTACTGGCCATTCTTTAATAGCTTTTATCTTTTCTTCATCGACTTCCACCCCGTTAGCACTAACCACAAATCCTAGGAAAACAACTTTATCCATGCAAAATATGCACTTTTTGAAATTAGCATACAGTTGTTCCTTTCGCAACACAACAAGCACACAATTTAAATGTTCTAAATGCTCATCTAAGTTTTTGCTATAGATTAAGATGTCATTAAAATAAACTACAACAAATTTCCCAATAAAAGCATGCAAAACATGGTTCATTAAATGCATAAAAGTGCTCGGTCCATTAGTGAGTCCAAACGGCATAACTAACCATTCATACAGTCCATACTTAGTCTTAAACGCCGTTTTCCATTCATCACCCTCCCGCATGCGAATTTGATGATACCCACTCTTAAGATCAATCTTACTAAAAATGAAAGCACCATGCAACTCATCAAGCATATCATCTAGCCTAGGTATTGGGTGACGATACTTTACTGTGATATTGTTGATAGCTCGGCAATCCACGCACATTCTCCAAGTCCCGTCCTTCTTAGGCATCAGCAAAATAGGTACATCACATGGACTCATGCTCTCCCTGACATAACCTTTGCTCATCAACTCCTCCACTTGCTTTTGAAGCTCCTTTGTCTCCTCGGGA
>NW_019240663.1:0-1751 GCF_002742605.1 Olea europaea var. sylvestris | reverse complement strand
TGGATAGTCGGCGTACAAAGAATTGAGCGTAACTTTTGCACACGGTGTCCGTTCTGGGCCCATAAGTCCTTTTTGGAAATATTAGAACCCTTTTGGATTGTACTCACCACTTCATCGTGACATATGACGGATTTCGGCCTTTTTTTGAAAGAATTAGCACTTTTATACTTGGAAGGCTTGGATAGTCGGCGTACGAAAAATTGAGGGTACCTTTTGCACACGGTGTCCGTTTTAGGCCCATAAGTACTTTTTGGAAATGTAGCGACCCTTTTGGATTGAACTCACTACTTCGTCGTGACGTATGAGGGATTTTGGCCATTTTTTGGAAAGAGTGAGCAGTTTTATATTTGGAAGCCTTGGATAGTCAGCGTACGAAGAATGGAGCGTAACTTTTGCACACGGTGTCCGTTTTGGGCCCATAAGTACTTTTTGGAAATGTAGCGACCCTTTTGGAATGAACTCACCACTTCGTCGTGACGTATGAGGGATTTTGGCCATTTTTTGGAAAGAGTGAGCAGTTTTATGTTTGGAAGGCTTGGATAGTCAGCGTACAAAGAATTGAGCGTAACTTTTGCACACGGTGACCGTTCTGGGCCCATAAGTCATTTTTGGAAATGTAGCGACCATTTTGGAATGAACTCACTACTTCGTCGTGACGTACGAGGGATTTTGGCCATTTTTTGGAAAGAGTGAGCAGTTTTATGTTTGGAAGGCTTGGATAGTCGGCGTATGAAGAATTGAGCGTAACTTTTGCACACGGTGTCCGTTTTGGGCCCGTAAGTAATTTTTGGAAATGTAGCAACCCTTTTGGATTGAACTCACTAATTCGTCTTGACGTATGAGGGATCTTGGCCATTTTTTGGAAAGAGTGAGCAGTTTTATGTTTGGAAGGCTTGGATAGTCGGCGTATGAAGAATTGAGCGTAACTTTTGCACACGGTGTCCGCTTTGGGCCCATAAGTACTTTTTGGAAATGTAGCGACCCTTTTGGATTGAACTCACTACTTCGTCGTGACCTATAACGAATTTCGGCCATTTTTCGAAAGAATGAGCAATTTTATGTTTGGAAGGCTTGGATGGTCGGCGTACGAAGATTTGAACGTAACTTTTGCACACGGTGTCCATTTTGGGCCCATAGGTACTTTTTGGAAATGTAGCGACCGTTTTGGATTGACCTCACCACTTCATCGTGACGTATGACGAATTTTGTCCATTTTTTGAAAGAATTAGCACTTTTATACTTGGAAGGCTTGGATAGTCGGCGTACGAAGAATTGAGCGTAACTTTTGCACACAGTGTCCGTTTTAGGCCCATAAGTACTTTTTGGAAATATACGGACCCTTTTGGATTGTACTCACCACTTCGTCGTGACGTATGACGGATTTCGGCCATTTTTTGAAAGAATTAGCACTTTTATACTTGGAAGGCTTGGATAGTCGGCGTACGAAGAATTGAGCGTAACTTTTGCACACAGTGTCCGTTTTAGGCCCATAAGTACTTTTTGGAAATATACGGACCCTTTTGGATTGTACTCACCACTTCGTCGTGACGTATGACGGATTTCGGCCATTTTTTGAAAGAATTAGCACTTTTATACTTGGAAGGCTTGGATAGTCGGCTTACGAAGAATTGAGGGTACCTTTTGCACACGGTGTCCGTTTTAGGCCCGTAAGTACTTTTTAGAAATGTAGCGACCCTTTTGGATTGAACTCACTACTTCGTCGTGACGTATGAGGGATTTTGGCCATTTTT
>NW_019240662.1:1541-1751 GCF_002742605.1 Olea europaea var. sylvestris | reverse complement strand
TTCCGACATCGTCGCGAAAAATGAAGAAATTGCCCCCGACGCGATTTTTGTTTCCGATCAACCTGTCAAATTTGAGCCATTCAGACACAGTCGAGAAAAATGACGAAATTGCCGCCCGCACGATTTTTATTTCGGATCAACCTGTCAAATTTTAGCCAATTCCGACACAGTCGCAGAAAATAACGAAATTACACCCGGCGCGGTTTTTGT
>NW_019240662.1:0-1459 GCF_002742605.1 Olea europaea var. sylvestris | reverse complement strand
GTCGAGAAAAATGACGAAATTGCCCCCTGCGCGATTTTTATTTCAGTTCAAACTGCCAAATTTCAGCCAATTCCGACACAGTCGAGAAAAATGACGAAATTGCCCCCGGCGCGGTTTTTGTTTCCGATCAACCAGTCAAATTTTAGCCATTTCCGACACAGTCGCGAAAAATGACGAAATTACACCCGGCGCAGTTTTTGTTCCCGATCAACCTGTGATATTTGAGACCATTCCGACACAGTCGCGAAAAATGACGAAATTGTCCTCGGCCCGATTTTTGTTTCCTACCAACCAGTCAAATTTTAGTCCATTCCGACACCGTCGCGAAAAATGACGAAATTGCCCCCGACGCGATTTTTGTTTCCGATCAACTTGTCAAAATTTAGGCAATTCCGACGCAGTCACGAAAAATAATGAAATTATCCCAGGCGCGATTTTTGTTCCCTATCAACCAGTCAAATTTGAGCCCATTCCGACACAGTCGCGAAAAATGACGAAATTGCCAACTGCAAGACTTTTGTTTCCGATCAACCTGTCAAATTTTAGCCCATTTTGATACAGTCACGAAAAATAACGAAATTGCCCCCGGCGCGATTTTTGTTTCCGATCAACCTGTCAAATTTGAGCCCATTCCGACACAGTCGAGAAAAATGACGAAATTGCCCTCGGCGCGATTTTTATTTCGGATCAAACTGCCAAATTTCAGCCAATTCCGACACAGTCGAGAAAAATGACGCAATTGCCCCCTGCGCAGTTTTTGTTTCCGACCAACCAGTCAAATTTTAGCCAATTCCGACACAGTCGCTAAAAATGACGAAATTACACCCGGCGCGATTTTTGTTCCCGATCGACCTGTCAAATTTGAGCCCATTCCGACGTAGTCGAGAAAAAAGACGAAATTGCCGCCATCGCGATTTTTATTTCCGATCAAACTGCCAAATTTCAGCCAATTCCGACCCAGTCGAGAAAAATGACGAAATTGCCTCCGGCGCGATTTTTGTTTCCAGTCAACAAGTTAAATTTTAGCCAATTCCGACACAGTCGCGAAAAATGAAGAAATTACACCTGGCGCGGTTTTTGTTCCCGATAAACCTGTCAAATTTGAGCCCAATCCGACACAGTCGAGAAAAATGACGAAATTGCCACCGACGCCATTTTTATTTCCGATCAAACTGCCAAATTTCAGCCAATTCCGACACGGTCGCGAAAAATGACGAAATTGCCCCCGGCGCGGTTTTTGTTTCCGATCAGCCAANAATTCCGACACAGTCGAGAAAATGACGAAATTGCCCCTGGCGCGATTTTTGTTTCCGATCAACCAGTCGAATTTTAGCCAATTTCGACACAGTCGCGAAAAATGACGAAATTACACCCTGTGTGATTTTTGTTCTCGATAAACCTGTCAAATTTGAGCCCATTCCGACAAAGTCGAGAAAAATGACGAAATAGCCGCCGGCGC
>NW_019240661.1:0-1751 GCF_002742605.1 Olea europaea var. sylvestris | reverse complement strand
TGGATGTGTTAATGGCTAATTTTATTCTTGTCGTATTTTGGGCTAGCGAGCCCGTTATTATTGTTATTATTATGGGTCTGCGAACTCTTAATCATTTTGGACATGCGACTCCGTTATTATTATTATTATTACTATGGGTCTGCGAGTCCAATTTCATTTAGGTCTGCGTGCTAATTAACATAGGATATAGATTGCAGTTGGACTAATTGAAGAAACAAGAAGAAGAGGAAACCATGGAGATGGTGCATTGATACTGTTCAATGCTATACCCCCTAGAAATTGACCAACTAGTCTTCCTTGACTCGGGAAGACTAGATTGTAAAAGTCCATAATTGTCCACACTATTATATGCGAGACTTCCAAGCAATTATACTGATGCAAAATGACAGAGCGATCTTCAGTTAGTGCAAAAGTACTGAAGGTGATTGACGTTGAGAAGTATCTCAATTAAGTTCAATCATGAACCATGAAATAAGTATTAACTTTGTTCTGCAATATTTTTCGGAAAGAGCTATTCGCAACTAATTATGAATTATGGTATGAATAAGCTCGAATGCATACTCATTAAGTTGCTTAACATGCTTAGGACTGTTATACCCAATAACAAAGTTAAAAGTGGGCAAGCCATTGATTCCTCTAAGGGTATTAAGAAGAAGTCTAAAGGGACTTTGGGAAAGCACCCAATATGGTTAAGACAGTCTAAGCGAAGGACAATACCAAATCTAATGACCCTTGGTTTCATTATAGAATGAAAGGTCATTGGAAGGAATATTACATGACTTACGTTTACTTCACGAGTTTCTTAGGTATTTGATATGAGATGTAGATCTCGTATTTATACAAATATGAAGAAACTAAATAGAACTAGACCACTGCAAGTAAAAGAAGTTAATCTACACGTTGAAGATGAGCAACGGCTACTGCATTGCATGTAGGAGCATACTTCTTGCCATTGTCTTTTGATTTAGTATTGGAATTAGAGAAATATTGCTTTGTACCTACAATAGCTGGAACAGTAAAATGAGTTTCATGTTTAGACATGAACTATTTTAATATTAAGGACAATTGTTGTTCTTGTTTATCTTGATAAAGATCCTAATGGCTATGGTAAATTACAAAACGACGTTTATATTCTTTAATACTAAAGATTCTATAATGAGTATAGAAAATATAAGGTATAAATGCGATAATTTAATTATTACCAAAATCTAGCATGACAGACTTTATCATGTAGATGAAATGCAATATTACATACAGATGTGTATGTGGAGTCAATTGATTTTGAATCATTTGACAAGTGCATATCGTGCCTATTAAGCACAATGACCAAATCTCCTTTTATTTGAAATGGAGAAATGTCTGTATAAATATTTGCATAATACATAGTGATGTATATGGACTCATGTCAAATGATGTCAGGTAATGTTTCTCTTATTTCATCAATGATCATGTATACTTGATGAACTCAAACATGAAACTCTTGAAAAGTTCAAGGGATCCAAACTAGAAGTAGAGAAACAAATAGGTAAAGATACCCTCACATTAAGATTCGATCGAGTGAGAATTTCTTAAAAATAAAATTTAGATTATCTAAGAGAGAATGAGATTCTCCTGTAGTGGACTCCTCCATATACGCTGCAGCATAGTGGTGTATCTAAAACGATGAGTCGTTAACTATTAAATATAATACGATTAATAACAAGCAATGCAAATCTCCCAAAATTGTTTTGGGGTCATGCATTGATTGCAGT
>NW_019240660.1:0-1751 GCF_002742605.1 Olea europaea var. sylvestris | reverse complement strand
TTGATTTCATGATAACTTTGGGCTTGTTCGTTTTTTACGAATTTCTAGTTTAATTCAATTTGAATCGAGCAAATGAAAGGTGGGTTTTGATTTCTTGATAACTTCGGGTTTGTTCGTTTTTTGCGAATTGCTAATATAATTTGATTGTAATCGAGCTAACGAAAATTGGCTATGTACTTCAAGATAACTTCGTGTTTATTCATTTTTGCGAAATGCTAGTCCAATTCGATTGGAATCGAGCCATTGAAAAGTGACTTTTGATTTCATGACAACTTCGGGTTTGTTCTTTTTGGCGAATTGCTAGTCTAATTCGATTGGAATTAAGCCAATGAAAAGTGGTTTTTGATTTCATGATAAAATCAGGGTAATTCGTTTTTAGCGAATTGCTTGTCTAATTCGATTGGAATCGGGCCAATGAAAAGTGGTTTTTGATTTAATGATAACTTCGGGTTTGTTCATTATTGGCAAATTGCTGGTGTGATTCGATTGGAATCGAGACAATGGAAAGTAGTTTTTAATTTCATGATAACTTCGGGGTTGTTCTTTTTGCCGAATTGCTAGTCTGATTCGATTGAAATCGAGCCAATGAAAAGTTGTTTTTGATTTCATGATAGCATCGGGTTTGATCATTTCTGGCAAATTGCCAGTCCAATCTAATTGGAATTGAGCCAATGAAAATTGGTTTTTGATTTCATGATAGCTTAGGGTTTGTTCGCTTTTGGAGAATTCCTAGTCTAATTCGATTGGAATAGATCCAATGGAAAGGTGCTTTTGATTTCATGATAACTTCTAGTTTGTTCATTTTTAACGAATTGCTAGTCTAATTCGATTGGAATCGAGCAAATGAAAAGTGGTTTTTGATTTCATGATAGCTTAGGGTTTGTTCATTTTTGGCGAATTCCTAGCCGAATTCAATTGGAATAGATCCAATGAAAAGTGGCTTTTGATTTCATGATAACTTCGGGTTTGTTCTTTTTGGCGAATCGCTACTCTAATTCGATTGGAATAGAGCCAATGAAAAGTGATTTTTGATTTCATGACAACTTTGGGTTTTTTCGTTTTCGATGAATTGCTAGTCTAATTCAATTGGAATAGATCCAATTGAAAAGTGGTTTTTAATTTCATGATGACTTTGGGTTTGTTCGTTTTTGGCGAAACTCTAGTCCAATTCAATTGGAATCGAGCCAATGAATAGTGGCTTTTGATTTCATGATAACTTTGGGCTTGTTCATTTTTTACGAATTTCTAGTTTAATTCAATTTGAATCGAGCAAATGAAAGGTGGTTTTTGATTTCTTGATAACTTCGGGTTTGTTCGTTTTTGGCGAATTGCTAATATAATTTGATTGTAATCGAGCTAACGAAAATTGGCTATGTACTTCAAGATAACTTCGTGTTTATTCATTTTTGCGAAATGCTAGTCCAATTCGATTGGAATCGAGCCATTGAAAAGTGACTTTTGATTTCATGATAACTTCGGGTTTATTCTTTCTGGCGAATTGCTAGTCTAATTCGATTGGAATTAAGCCAATGAAAAGTGGTTTTTGATTTCATGATAAATTCAGGGTAATTCGTTTTTAGCGAATTGCTTGTCTAATTCGATTGGAATCGGGCCAATGAAAAGTGGTTTTTGATTTAATGATAACTTCGGGTTTGTTCATTATTGGCAAATTGCTGGTGTGATTCGATTGGAATCGAGACAATGGAAAGTAGTTTTTAATTTCATGATAACTTCGGGGTTGTTCTTTTTGC
>NW_019240659.1:0-1751 GCF_002742605.1 Olea europaea var. sylvestris | reverse complement strand
TTAGTCTCTGGCGCCAGAAAATACGAGCATTTTTACTTCAACAAAAATGTGCAAAAGCTCTTGATGAGTCATGGCTTGATGATATGGAAGAAACTAAGATAATTGAACTTGATGAAATTGCATGGAGTTCTATATTCTTGTATTTGTCTGACAATGTGTTAAGAGAGATTGGTGAAACAAAAACTACTGCTGAGTTATGGAAAAAATTGGAAGATACTTATTTGAATAAAACTATGCCTAATAAAGTGTATCTTCTAAAACAATTTTTTGGTTTCAAATTGGACCCATCTCTTGATCTTGAGGCAAACATTGATAGATTCAACAGATTATCCTGTGACCTAGCCGACTGTGATGAGAAACTCTCAAAAGATTAGTTGACTATGGTTTTGTTAAATTCAATAAGTGATAAATATAAAGATGTTAAAAATGCTATTGAATATGGAAGAGAGACTCTAACTACTGACGTGATAATAAATGCATTGAGAAACAAAGAGTTAGAGTTAAAATCTGAAATGAGAGAATCTATTAGTGGTGAAAATTTGATGGTTAAGTCCAAACCTAATTTAAACCCAAAGATGACCAATTTCAATAAGAAACCTGGGCACAAGAAGAATGTGAACTTTAAAAATAAAATGAAAAACAAGACTAAGAGTAAAAAATGTTTTTACTGTCTAGGTGAAGATCATTTTATCAAAGATTGCCGTAAGAGACTTAATGACTTGAAAAATAAGTCCAATAATGATGGTGGTGCTGCCTTGGCTTATAAAAATGAGTGCAATGTAGATAAGGTTTATGTTGCTACACACAGTTCACCTAGTCAGGAGTGGATCATTGACTCAGGTTGCACCTTTCATATGTCTCCTAAAAGAAAGTGGTTTACTGAATTTGAAAATGTAAATGGACGTCAAGTGTTAATGGGTAATCACATGTCTTGTCAGGTAAAAGGAATAGGAACAACCACCTTTAGGTTTGACGATAATAATGAATTGACTCTAGAAAAAACTAGGTATGTTCTTGACCTACAAAAAAATCTCATATTCTTAGGTGTCCTAGATGACCTAAACTACAACATTGTGATTAATAAGGGATACATCAAAATCTTTAGGGGCTCTCAACTTGTTGCAGAAGCCCCCAAGAGACATGGGCTTTACATTTTACATACTCAAAATTTTTTTGACTCCACATCAGTAACAATTTCTGCCCCCAATGATAAGTCACAACTATGGCACAAAAGATTGGGTCATATTAGTGACAAAGGCTTGTAGATTTTGAAAAAACAGGGTGCCTTTGGTAAAGATATAATTGAGAAACTCAGTTTTTGTGATCATTGCATACTAGGAAAGCAAAATAGACTACCATTTCTGCATGGGATGCATAAATCTATGTCTATTCTTGAGTATTTAAATGCTGATCTTTGGGGACCATCTTCTATGCCCACACATACTGGTTTCAAATTTTTCATTTTAATCATAGATGATTTTCTAGAAAAAACTAGCTCTTTCTACTTAAACATAAGTCTGACACTTTTAATACTTTTATAGAATGGAAAACCTTGGTTGAAAATCAAACAAATAAAAAGATTAAAGTGTTGATGACTGATAATGGGCTGGAATTTTGCAATTATGAATTTGATGAATTGTGCAAAAAACATGGTATTCTAAGACACAAAACAGTGACACACACCCCACAACAAAATGGCTTGGCTGAAAGAATGAACCGAACTATTCTTGAAAGAGTTAGATGTATGTTAC
>NW_019240658.1:0-1751 GCF_002742605.1 Olea europaea var. sylvestris | reverse complement strand
GGAGACAGTTATCTATTCTACGTATATAAACACTCATACGATTTTGGAAAAAATACATCAAAAATTGAAATTATAATTTTCATATTTTGTAATTGCTATACTCGAGTTTTACATCTTTTTCTGAAGTACATTTGGGAGTTTTGAAATCATTTGTGATTATTGCACAAGGGGTTTGTTTGATCGTTGTGTCTTGTGAGTGATTGTCCACAAAGGTCACTGCAGTTACTGGTGGGTAATTTCATTTTAGGATATCGTGTTATCATGAGACTCGATCAGTCAATAAGTTCTATTTCTGCATTTTAATATTCTACAAGATTCTGCAAGTTACTACAACTAATTATTTTTCAACAATCCATCTGCAGTTTCTTAAGTTTTGATTTATGGTAAACAATTTGACTACTTCTTTAAGATGGCAATTAATTTTATATTCTTATAGAGTGGATTATTTCATTAAACTATGCTAATAATTTTAAAAAATTGAGCTGAAATCTTGAATTTCCTACTAGGTAGGTTTTATATATTGCAGAAATTCCTTGTTCTCTACTGACAACATCATAATTGAAAAAGGGCAAAATGGATAAGATAGTATAATCTCATAGTTTCACATCAATATGCTAGATATGTCCTTTACGATGAAAATGCTTCACATCTAAAGTTTATGTCAATTATAATAGTTCTTGGTTCAACATTTGCATTTGCATACATACTTTGAAACAAGTTATTTGATTAATAAATTTGGTTTTTCGCTAGGTTTTCTACTCTAGCGTTGTTAATCAATACAATGAATTTTGTAACGTCAGTCTATAGAAGGTTAAGTATCGAGGAGCATATTTACAAGACCACTCATGTATGGTTTTGCTTGCCGTATGAATTTCATCTCCTTTTGTAGTAAGAGTGGTACGATATATTTGAATAGGACATTATTTATTTACTCAGTCAATTAATATCTCAGTCTGCAATTTTAGATGCATCTGGAGTGGGATTGATGAGGTTGATCTTCAGGCGCTGGGCAACCAAAAAGACAACATCATCCACGAAAAATGGTTGCGATTCACTACTTAAGAATCTCAGCGTTCACAAATTTGGGGGAGAGTTGAGTAATGAAAATAAAGAGTGGAGAAAATTGTTATTATTGAATGGTATATAGTGGAACTTTGTTAGCCAGCCACTCTGCCTCCGAACAGTGTCATATTTCTTCTTGATTGTAAGATGAAGAAAGATGAAAGCATTTGGTATATTAGGTAAGTCAGTAGAAATCAATCGCTCAGTTGAATTCATTGTATCTAAAGGATTGATGAAAAAGAGATGGGCATTTATTAATACATTATAAAGTTGATAATTCCTGCCAAAGAATTTGATCTCTTCATGCCAAAATACAGGTGCTGCTTTTCTTGCTTGTCCATAAGTAGAAACTATGATCGGATTAAATTCATCAACGGCCACCAACTTTATACTTAGCCCCCCTTTGGCCCTCATCCTCCTTATCATTCTTTTTCTCTCTCTTATT
The DNA here is from genome assembly GCF_002742605.1 of Olea europaea var. sylvestris. Taxonomy (NCBI): domain Eukaryota; kingdom Viridiplantae; phylum Streptophyta; class Magnoliopsida; order Lamiales; family Oleaceae; genus Olea; species Olea europaea. The sequence continues at coordinate 244 of NW_019240658.1, read as the reverse complement.
TTCAATTACACAATCTTCCATAAAATAATATTACACGTAAATTAAAAAATTTTCATTTTTTTTCAATCACACGTTTAAAAAAAAAAACACACTATTTCAACCATTAAAATTTGGATAGAATGGAGGTCAAATGGAGGCTAAATGTCACCATGGTTGCTCAATTTCTTTTCGCAAATTTTACTAATTTTATAAGAGGTAAAATGGCAACTTTACATTATCAGCCCGTTTGATTCCCATTTTTTTT
>NW_019240657.1:0-1751 GCF_002742605.1 Olea europaea var. sylvestris | reverse complement strand
AATATGCAAGTGCTCATTATTTCGAAAAGTGGCCGAAATCCCTTATACGTCATGACGAAGTTGTGAGTTCAATCCAAAACGATTGCTATATTTCCAAAAAGTAGTTACGGGCCCAAAACGGACACCGTGTCCAAAAGTTACGCTCAATTCTTCGAACGCCCACAATCCAAGCGTTCCAAATATGCAAGTGCTCATTATTTCAAAAAATGCCAGAAATCCCTTATACGTCACGAGGAAGTTGTGTGTTCAATCCAAAACGGTCGCTACATTTCCAAAAAGTACTTATGGGCCCAAAATGGACACCGTGTGCAAAAGTTACGCTCAATTCTTCGAACGTCGACAATCCAAGCGTTCCAAATATGCAAGTGCTCATTCTTTCGAAAAATGACCGAAATCCCTTACACGTCACGACGAAGTGGTGAGTTCAATCCAAAACGATCGCTACATTTACAAAAAGTACTTATGGGCCCAAAACGGACACCGTGTGGAAAAGTTACGCTCAATTCTTCGAACGCCGACAATCCAAGCGTTCCAAATATGCAAGTGCTCATTATTTCGAAAAATGCGCAAAATCCCTTGTACGTCACGAGGGAGTTGTGTGTTCTATCCAAAACGGTCGCTACATTTCCAAAAAGTACTTATGGGCCCAAAACGGACACCGTGTGGAAAAGTTACGCTCAATTCTTCGAACGCCGACAATCCAAGCGTTCCAAATATACAAGGGCTCATTATTTCGAAAAATGCGCAAAATCCCTTGTACGTCACGAGGGAGTTGTGTGTTCTATCCAAAACGGTCGCTACATTTGCAAAAAGTACTTATGGGCCCAAAACGGACACCGTGTGGAAAAGTTACGCTCAATTCTTCGAACGCCGACAATCCAAGCGTTCCAAATATACAAGGGCTCATTATTTCGAAAAATGCGCAAAATCCCTTGTACGTCACGAGGGAGTTGTGTGTTCTATCCAAAACGGTCGCTACATTTGCAAAAAGTACTTATGGGCCCAAAACGGACACCGTGTGGAAAAGTTACGCTCAATTCTTCGAACGCCGACAATCCAAGCGTTCCAAATATACAAGGGCTCATTATTTCGAAAAATGCGCAAAATCCCTTGTACGTCACGAGGGAGTTGTGTGTTCTATCCAAAACGGTCGCTACATTTGCAAAAAGTACTTATGGGCCCAAAACCGACACCGTGTGCAAAAGTTACGCTCAATTCTTCGAACGCCGACAATCCAAGCGTTCCAAATATGCAAGTGCTCATTATTTTGATAAATGCTCGAAATCCCTTATACGTCACGACGAAGTGGTGTGTTCAATCCAAAACGGTCGCTACATTTCCAAAAAGTACTTATGGCCCCAAAACTGATACCGTGTGCAAAAGTTACGCTCAATTCTTCGAGCGCCGACAATCCAAGCGTTCCAAATATGCAAGTGCTCATTCTTTTGAAAAATGGCCGAGATCCCTTATACGTCACGACGAAGTTGTGAGTTCAATCCAAAACGATCGCTACATTTCCAAAAAGTAGTTATGGGCCCAAAACGGACACCGTGTACAAAAGCTACGCTCAATTCTTCGAACGTCGACAATCCAAGCGTTCCAAATATGCAAGTGCTCATTATTTCGAAAAATGCCCGAAATCCCTTATACGTCACGAGGAAATTGTCTGTTCAATCCAAAACGGTCGCTACATTTCCAAAAAGTACTTATGGCCCCAAAACGAACACCGTGTGCAAAAGTTACGCTCAATT
>NW_019240656.1:0-1751 GCF_002742605.1 Olea europaea var. sylvestris | reverse complement strand
CAAGTCATATTTTAGCAAATTACTACACAGTCGCGAAAAATGACGATATTACACCCGGCGCGATTTTTGTTCCCGATGAACCTATCAAATTTCAGCCCATTCCGGCACAGTTGAGAAAAATGACAAAATTGCCGCCGGAGCGATTTTTATTTCCGATCAAACTGCCAAATTTCAGCCAATTACGACACAGTCGCGAAAAATGACGATATTACACCCGGCGCGGTTTTCGTTCCCGATAAAACTGTCAAATTTGATCCCATTCCGACGCAGTCGAGAAAAATGACGAAATTGCCCTCGGCGCGATTTTTATTTCACATCAAACTGCCAAATTTCAGTCAATTCCGACACAGTCGAGAAAAATGACGAAATTGCCCCCGGCGCGGTTTTTGTTCCCGATAAACCTGTCAAATTTGAGCCCATTCCAACAGAGTCGAGAAAAATAACGAAATTGCTGCCGGCGCGATTTTTATTTCCGATCAAACTGCCAAATTTCAGCAAATTCCGACGCAGTCGAGAAAAATGACGAAATTACCCCCGGCGCGATTTTTGTTTCCGATCAACAAGTCATATTTTAGCAAATTATTACACAGTCGCGAAAAATGACGATATTACACCCGACGCGATTTTTGTTCCCGATGAACCTGTCAAATTTCAGCCCATTCCGGCACAGTCGAGAAAAATGACGAAATTGCCGCCGGAGCGATTTTTATTTTCGATCAAACTGCCAAATTTCAGCCAATTCCGACACAGTCGAGAAAAATGACGAAATTGCCCCCGGCGCGATTTTTGTTTCCGATCAACATGTCAAATTTCAACCCATTCCGACATCGTCGCAAAAAATGACGAAATTGCCCCCAGGGCGGTTTTTGTTTCCCGATCAACAAGTTAAATTTCAACCAATTTCGAGACAGTCGAAAAAAATGATGAAATTGCCACGGCGCGATTTTTGTTCCCGATAAACCTGTCAAATTTGAGCCCATTCCGACCCAGTCGAGAAAAATGACAAAATTGCCCCCGTCTAGATTTTTTTTTCCGATCAACAAGTCAAATTTCAGCCGATTCCTACACAGTCGCGAAAAATGACGATATTACACCCGGCGCGATTTTTGTTCCCGATAAACCTGTCAAATTTGAGCCCATTCCGACACAGTCGAGAAAAATGACGAAATTGCTCTCGGCGCGATTTTTATTTCAGATCAAACTGCCAAATTTCAGTCAATTCCGACACAGTCGAGAAAAATGACGAAATTGCCCCCGGCGCGATTTTTGTTCCCTATAAACCTGTCAAATTTGAGCCCATTCCAACAGAGTCGAGAAAAATAACGAAATTGCCGTCGGCGCGATTTTTATTTCCGATCAAACTGCCAAATTTCAGCCAATTCTGACACAATCGCGAAAAATGACGATATTACACCCGGCGCGGTTTTTGTTCCCGATAAACCTGTCAAATTTGAGCCCATTTCGACGCAGTCGAGAAAAATGACGAAATTGCCCTCGGAGCGATTTTTATTTCCGATCAAACTGCCAAATTTCAGTCAATTTCGACACAGTCGAGAAAAATGACAAAATTGCCCCCGGCGCGATTTTTGTTCCCGATAAACCTGTCAAATTTGAGCCCATTCCGACACAGTCGGAAAAATGACGAAATTGCTGTCGGCGTGATTTTTGTTTCTGATCAAACTGCCAAATTTAAGCCAATTCCGACACAGTTGAGAAAAATGACAAAATTGCCCCCGGCGCGATTTTTGTTT
>NW_019240655.1:0-1751 GCF_002742605.1 Olea europaea var. sylvestris | reverse complement strand
TAGCCGATTCCGACACCGTCGCGAAAAATGACGAAATTGTTCCCGGCGCGATTTTTGTTTCCCATCAATAAGTCAAGTTTTAGACGATTCCGACACCGTCGCGAAAAATGACGATATTTCCCGCGGCGCGATTTTTGTTTCCCATCAATCAGTCAAGTTTTAGCCGATTCCGACACCGTCTCGAAAAATGACGAAATTGCCCCTTCGCGATTTTTGTTTCCCATCAATCAGCCAAATTTTAGCCGATTTCGACATTGTCGCGAAAAATGACGAAATTGCCCCCGGACCGATTTTTGTTTCCGATCAATCGGTCAAATTTGAGCCCATTTCGACACCATCGCGAAAAATGACGAAATCGCCCCCTGCGCGATTTTTGTTTCCCATGAATCAGTCAAATTTTAGCCGATTCCGACACCGTCGCGAAAAATGACGAAATTGCCCCCGGCGCATTTTTTGTTTCCCATCAATCAGTCAAATTTTAGCCGATTCCGACACCGTCTCAAAAAATGACGAAATTGCCCCTGCGCGATTTTTTTCCCATCAATCAGTCAAATTTTAGCCGATTTCGACACTGTCACGAAAAATGACGAAATTGCGCCTGGCGCGATTTTTGTTTCCGACCAATTGGTCAAATTTGAGCCCATTTCGACACCGTCGCGAAAAATTACGAAATCGCCCCCGTCACGATTTTTGTTTCCCTTCAATCGGTCAAATTTTAGCCGATTACGACACCGTCGCGAAAAATGACGAAATTGCCCTCGGCACGATTTTTGTTTCCGATCAATCTGTCAAATTTTTGCCCATTCCAACACGGTCGCGAAAAATGACGAAGTAGACCCAGGCGCGATTTTTGTTTCCGATCAATCAGTCAAATTTTAGATCATTCCGACGCCGTCGCGAAAAATGACGAAATTGCCCTCGGCTCGATTTTTATTACCGATTAATGTGTCAAATTTTAGCCGATTCTGACACCGTTGTGAAAAATGACGAAATTGCGCCCGAAGCGATTTTTGTTTCCGATCAATCTGCCAAATTTGAGCCCATTTCGACACCGTCGCGAAAAATTACAAAATCACCCCCGGCTTAATTTTTGTTTCCCATCAATCAGTCAAATTTTAGCCGACTCCGACACCGTCGCGAAAAATGACGAAATTGCCCCCGGCGCGATTTTTGTTTCCGATCAATCGGTCAAATTTGAGCCCATTTCGACACCGTCGTGAAAAATGACGAAATCGCCCCCGGCGCGATTTTTGTTTCCGATCAATCGGTCAAATTTGAGCCCATTTCGACACCGTCGTGAAAAATGACGAAATCGCCCCCGGCGCGATTTTTGTTTCCGATCAATCGGTCAAATTTGAGCCCATTTCGACACCGTCGTGAAAAATGACGAAATCGCCCCCGGCGCGATTTTTGTTTCCGATCAATCGGTCAAATTTGAGCCCATTTCGACACCGTCGTGAAAAATGACGAAATCGCCCCCGGCGCGATTTTTGTTTCCGATCAATCGGTCAAATTTGAGCCCATTTCGACACCGTCGTGAAAAATGACGAAATCGCCCCCGGCGCGATTTTTGTTTCCCATCAATCTGTCAAATTTTAGTCGATTCCGACACCGTCGCGAAAAATGACGAAATTGCCCACGGCGAGATTTTCGTTTCCCATCAATCAATCAAATTTTAACTGATTCCGACACCGCCTCGAAAAATGACGAAATTGCCCCTGCGCGATTTTTGTTTCTCATCAATCAGTCAA
>NW_019240654.1:202716-225657 GCF_002742605.1 Olea europaea var. sylvestris | reverse complement strand
GTCACCTCTTCACGCTCTCTTCCAAATCCAGTTCTTGCGTGGAATATGAATGCAAAAATTGAAGCAAAGTTCATTATATATTATTATCATGACAATTTTTGTATTCAACTTTTATTTAATGCAATTAAATTCATACTTGGTAAAAATAAAGAAGTTGATAACAATCAGAATCAAAGTTAATGATTAATTTTAATCAAAAATTTCTTGAGAATTGTAAATTTGACAGACTCTTTAATTTTACATTCATTAACTTTTATTAAAATCTACTAAAATTTTAATTCTTAAATAAATAAAATAGGGTCAAAATTTGTGGTGTCTACTGCCTTGGGCACCGTTTAGCCTATATTTGGTCATGATTTAAATTCAGATTTTAATTTAAGTTAAAGTCAATAATCAATTTTAACCACATATTTAATGGGTCCCACAACTTTTCAACAATATATTTTATCAATTTTTATCAAAATCTATTAAAAATCTGTTTTAATCCCTACTAAACAGGGGCTTAGTATATTCATAGGGTAAAACCATTTGTACAAGGCTTTTGCCAAGATTTAGCGCCAGGGAGTCAAGTGTAAAAATTGTATTGGGTGTTGGAGAAAAAGAGAGATAAAAAAAGACCAATTATTTTGTGCCACATTCCCCAATAATTACCCTGGATGTCCTTTTCCTGTACACCAAGCAAAGTCCTTTGAAGTATATACTTCTCCAACATTTCGAAAATTGTGAATCGGTTTCTACTCGGATGGAAAACCGTTAATTATTTTATTAAAATGACACTTGTCCACCATAATATGGACTCTTAAGAGGTTTTTTTGTCCATTCATCGCATGTCCTACATGAAAAATGTTTTAAAAAATTAAAGAACAAAGAAAGAAAAATGAAAAAAGTGTTGTTTGATAACTTGAAGAGTGCATTTATATTATCCCTCATAATCCTATTCTCATTAAGAATATCTCGTCTAATCTAATATGGTATACCAAATATATTAAAGTGTTGCATTATCCTAATGGAAACCCAATCTACAAATTTTCCTTATCTTTTCAGCAAAAATCATTCCTTCGAATGATAATATCAATAAAAGCCGTTCAATGATGAATAATTTTCAAAAAAACAAAGAACAATAAAAATTGAAAGGTTGAAAATTTAAATACAAAGAAATAAAGTCTCAAGACTAACGTGCTTTTTTTTGAAAGATTAATTGATTTGTTATTCCTTTAATATAGCATCTTCTATTGCTAACAAAGAGTAATTTTTACCTTAAAAATCAAGCTTAGAGTGTCTTGTCATGAACATGGTTGGACAAGATAATTAATTAGACGCATGTATATTTCTTTAATTTTGTTCAATTTAACATATTAAATATAATTATATGTCTTGTTGTCTCAAATATTACGATATATTTGATACGTTAAATTGAACACAAACTGAAAATATTTAAGAAAAAACACATGAAATAATTGTATATCATTTGTTTAGTGTCCCACAAATTAAGATGCCTTTAATGTGTTAATTTTTGATAGTAAATTAAAATTTTACCGTTATTGTGCACTCATCTAACATATATATAGCCCTTGTTTGGGTTCCATTCTTTTTAAAAGAATACATTTTTGAATAGTGTATTGATGAAAAATGTGTGGTTAAAAAATAAGAAATTTTTTCGAATTTACGTATAATATTATTTTATTAAAAAATGTGTGATTGAAATGATGTCAAAATATTGTTTAAAATATATATTTTTTTAAAAGAATAAGGATCAAATAAAGGCATAATATAAAAAGAAACAAAAAGAATGGATGCTTTGTGTGTGTGTTTGTCTCTCTCTCTCTCTCTCTGGTTGTCATTCTCATAGAGAAGGTACCATTGGTGATGTTATGCAATAATACTAGGATTGTGAAGCAAGTTTTCACTCCAAACTTCTAATATCTTATTGGACCCTGCCTCTCCCACTTCAAACAATTTGTCATAATATTGAAGTGTAGCGAAGAAACAATAGCGTAAAGTTTAAGTATTAAATTCGAGGCAGGATGTAACTTTATTAAAGAAGTTAAAGTTCAATTTTTATTTCCATCTAAAATTGTAGCACAACATAATTCACCGTCGAATATAAAATATGTGATTGAAAGTTTGATAAAAGTTATAATTTCATAAAAAGTATAATTAAAATCGAGTTTTTAAAAAGAATTTTGCTACACTGCCATAAGCTGTTGTGAAGGAATTACTGAAGCACAGGGGAAGGGATTGCATTGGTTACCAGAAAACTATTTTTTCTAAAGATGAATCAATGATTGACACCTATATATCTGTCATGCTATCTTTGAATCTCTTCTGACAAGCAAGACTCATTGAAAATTTAGGACAAACAAGAGCAAAAAGTAGATGGGAATTGCCTCTGTCTGGGTTTCAATTTTTTGTTAAAATTTTACTTTTTAAAAAATAAATAGTTAATAAATGTATAGTATTCAGGGATCATAGGAAATGTATAATTAAAACTGAAAAGTATAAGTGCAGGATAAAAAATGAAAATCGAACGAAGATAAGAAAAGGAGATGTACATGAGAGTGAGAGAACATAGAAATGGCCATGCTACATATATAATTGAGATTGTCAATTTTGATTGACAATTACACACATGAAAGAGGGTCTACGATGAATAAAAATAACGTAAGTCTTTTCTTGTGAGAAATTGTCAATTAGAGTTGTCCATTCTGATTATATAATTAGCAAAATTTACGTAGAAATTAGAAAACGTGCAGATGTTGTCGTAAGTCGGTGTGTAAATTTTACGGCACCGACTCCCAACACTGATCCAACCAAAAAGGCAAACGCTAATATCTAGAAGAAAGCCGCCTCTAGACGCGTGGGTCACACTCTAATTATTCAGCTAATATTGATTTTTCAGTACAAACGAAAGAATTATGGATACGATCCCAAATCTTTACAAGATGGAGCATTTTTTACTCCTACTTTTAAAACAGAGCATGTAGATATTTAATCTTTCATCTTTGTAGCCTTTGGGTGACTGGGTCCCTATGAATGGATTCTGGTTACCGTTAAATAGTCAACTTCGGATCATTATATTTTTAGTTGAATTAAATAAAAGAGAAGAAGAAAAATAATAATAATTTAACGTCATTTAAAATTTTAAATTAGCTAAACAATTATTGCTTTGAAAATTGAAATAATAATTATTTTAGCTATCCGAAAAATAACTTTGAGAATTTTCTTAGTATGCAATTTCAATTTTTCATCATATTGGAAATCTCAATGTTTTGAGCACTTTTTCGGGAAAATGTATTTTAGAAAAATGATTTTTTGGCATTATGCAAAGAAGAAAAACTAGCATTGGCTCCACCACATATGAGTACTACTGGTCTCTCAAGCAACTGAGAGGCATTAGGACGCGACACCTATCATTTAATAATTACCGATGGAAATATCGTCTACGATGCTATTAGTATTTAGAGGCCGTGCTTTCATCCTTGAGATCCCAAAAAATAGACAAATTCCTTTTCTTAAAAACACATACAAGATCCTTGAGTTAAATGTTTCATTAGCCACTGAACTTAGTATCATGTCACGGACTGGCCATTGAACTTCCAAACTTGTCCCACTGGCCACCGAACTTCACTCCGTTACTGCCCATTACTCACCGGCTGAAATCTGTTAAGTGACGTACCTACGTGGCAGACGGAAAGTCGAGCTGGCCAGTTAAATAGTCCAAGTGTTAAGTGTTTTCCCAATTAGCTCCACATCAGCCCATACAAACACGCCTTTGCCATATTCACTCACGCCTTTCACTTTCATTGAACCCCAATTTCATTTCATTTCCTCTCTTGCAATCTACCCCCACCCAATACGAGATCGAAGCCCTAAATCCTCCAAATCGAAACAAAGCCAACAATCGAAATCGAAACCACTAAATCCCCTGAGCTCGAAAGAATTTTACTCAGCCAAGTAACTAGCAGACCACAGACAAAAATGAAAGAAATCTGATCTGTACAGAAGACTGAGGCACAGGTTTCGAAGGTTGACCTAACCATTTCTGGTCGAACATGTCCTGAAGACGAAAGTAGCTGAATATGGCCATTCCTCTGTTTTGCACCCTGCACTAGACAACTGGGAAGTGATATAATAGCTGTATTTTAACTCTTTAATTTATATTATTTGCTGTAGATTGTGATCTTGATTTTCAGAGTTTTTTGTAGTATTTAAGAACTCATTTGCTTGTAAATTATCCATTCAAGAGTGGGGAATACATTGGAAATATTGAGTAACCATACTGGTCACTTAGCAATTCTCCCATCTTCATTTTTATTATGGTATCAGAGCAAGAGGCTCAGCCTCTGTTGAATCGAGCTTAAGCTCTCACCTATCTTCTCATCTTCCTGCACCTGCCTTAAATTCTTCTTCTAACCCATCATGGCTGAAGCAAATCCAAGACCCAAAAGCAACACACAGCTTACTGATGAATCATCCAACCCATACTTTCTCCACCATGGTGAGAGCCCTGGCTTATTCCTTGTCTCACAGCCTCTTACACCCCAAAATTATCATGCTTGGAGTAGAGCCATGTATGTGGCTCTATCTGCCAAAAATAAGCTGGGCTTCATTGATGGCACAATCAAGAAGCCTGAAGAAACTAATGAGAAATATCCACAATGGCAAAGATGCAACCACATGATCTTGTCTTGGCTTATGAATAGTCTTTCACCGGAGATAGCAGGATATGTCATGTACTCCGATTCAGCATCACAAGTTTAGGAGGAAATCAAGAAACAATTTGCTAAGTCAAGCAATAGTCGAATTTTTATGCTTGAACAACAACTAGCAGTGACCAAGCAAGAGAAAGCACCAGTAAGTGTCTATTTTTCAAAGTTGAAACTCATGTGGGAAGAAATATCGAGATATGAGGAACCATTCAAGTGCATGGCAACTGATTGTGGAGCCATCTCCATAATCACGAAGAGGCAAGAAAAAAGACAGATCATGCAATTTTTGATGGGTTTGGATGAAGCTTACAATGGGTTGAGGAACCAAATCCTTTTGAGGGATCCATTGCCATCACTTGACAGAGTTTTCAACTTTATTTTACAAGAAGAAGCTAACCAAGAGCTGACCAAAAGCAGTAATACCACAGTCGAGTCTGCTGCCATGTTCTCTGGCAAATTTCAATATCAGAAAAATTCTTCCAGACAAGGACAGATTAATAACTACAAAGGGATGAGACTAAAAGACAAAGCTCCATGTAAGAAATGTGGCCGCACTAATCATTCCATAGACAATTGTTGGGAGATTAATGGCTATCCACCCAACCACAAATTCTACAAGGCTACAGTAACATCTAGAAATGACTACAAAACAGTGAGTTTTGCTGCTGCAAATGAAGGCACAAATAGCTCAAGTTTGAATATTTCTCATGACCAAATTCAGCAACTGATAACTCTTCTCTAAAGCCAAAAATCTCCCCAAGCTAGCTCCACTTCACAACCCATAGATAACCAACATTCAAATATGACAGGTAAAAATCCTAGCACTTTCTCTTTTTCGACCAGTCCCTCACTTAGCTGCATGTCAACTGAGGTTTACTCAAACTCTTGGATTTTAGATTCAGGTGCAATTAACCATATAGTTAGTTCACTTGACATGTTCACACACAAGAAATCTCTCTCGAACCCATCTGTTAGATTACCAAATGGTACTGTGGTTGCTGTTACATATATAGGAACTATTCACATTTCATCCACTCTTACTCTTGAGAACGTTTTATATGTACCAAGTTTTAGTTTCAATCTGATATCGACCAGCAAACTGACCAAAAATCTCCATTGTTGTCTTGTATTCTTATCTGGTTACTGTTTCATTCAGGAGCTAGTCCATTGGAGGACGATTGGAGTTGCTAAAGAGGTGAACAGGTTGTACTACCTACACGAAAGTGACCATAAGATCAAGTTGCACCACCACCTACCAGCTGCACATTCTCTTACTACCTTGACACCAAAATTGTGGCACCTAAGGCTTGGACATCCATCAGACCAACGCCTTGTTTTGTTGCATAGCATGGATCCCACTATCCCCATTTTCTCTACAAAACACCATTGTGATACTTGTCATATGGCTAAACAAACTCGTTTACCTTTTCCATCTGATGGCAAGTTTGTTGAATCCTGTTTTAATTTATTGCATATGGATATTTGGGGACCTTTTTCTTTTACCTCTCTCAATGGAGCTCATTATTTTTTAACAATCGTTGATGATCATAGTAGAAATACATGGATTTATCTCATGAAGAGCAAAAACCAGACACGGCTGTTAATAATAACCTTCTTTAACCTCATTGAAAATCAATTCCATTGCAAGATTAAAGCCATTCGAACAGATCAAGGAAAAGAGTTCCAAATGACCGAATTTTTTTCCTCAAAAGGAGTCATTCACCAACAAAGTTGTACCTATACTCCTCAACAAAACTCCATAGTAGAAAGAAAGCATTTACATTTGTTAAATGTGGCAAGGGCATTAAGGTTCCAAGCCAACCTTCCATTGAAGTTTTGGGGGGAGTGTGTTCTTACAGCCGCATACTTGATCAACAGTACTCCGTCACCAAATCTGCAGAACCAGACCCCTTACCAAATCATTTTCTCCAAAATTCCTACATATTCTCACTTAAGAACCTTGGGATGTCTATGCTATGCATCAAACCTCGACCCTCATCGAACCAAGTTTGATTCAAGGGCTAAGAAATGTATTTTTATAGGATATCCAAATGGAATTAAGGGCTACAAGCTCTTCGACATGAAAACTCATGAAATCTTAGTTAGTCGTGATGTGGTCTTTTATGAAGAAATTTTTCCTTTCAAACAACACACTGACATGCCATCTCTTTTGCCTACTCCGACCGTATCCACACTAGATAATACTGCGGTTATTCCTAATCCAATTTCTGATCCCATGGAATTGTCACAACAAACGGTCGACACCAATATTGAAGGGAATACACAACTTTCATCTGATACCTCTAGTAGCGCACCAAACCAAGTGGAAACTATGCATATTCCTGCTCTTTCTACTATAGAAAATCCCAGTTCACCAGACTTTCCTCCTGTCCAAGCGATAGGGTCTTTACCCGAGCTTAGGAGATCCACTAGAGATAGAAAACAGCCCCATTACCTTCAAGATTTTCATTGCAAGCTGGTGACCTCTTTAGCAACACCAAACGAGCCTCCTCTTGACAAGTCATCTGATGAAGGTAATCCTTATGCACTCTCTTCGGTTCTTAATTATACACATTTGTCACCATCACACTTGAAATTTACCTTAGCAGTTAGCCTTAAACCGGAGCCCACTTCTTATGTCAAAGCCATGACATACCCTCATTGGAGGATTGCTATGAATGATGAAATAAGAGCATTAGAAGAAAATCAGACTTGGGTACTTACACAGCTACCAGATGGGAAGAAAACTATTGGATGCAAGTGGGTGTTCAAGACCAAATACAAGGCTGATGGAAGCATTGAACGACACAAGGCAAGATTGGTTGCAAAAGGCTACACTCAAAGGGAAGGTGAAGACTATTTTGAGACCTTCTCACCCGTGGCCAAGATGTCAACTGTGCGATGTTTCTTAGCCCTTGCAGTCTCCAAAAACTGGTCCCTATCTCACCTAGATGTCAATAATGCTTTCTTGTATGGTGACTTGGATGAAGAAGTGTATATGTCTCTACCTCCGGGATATGGTACTCAAGGGGAGCAACGGGTTTGCAAATTAAGAAAGTCACTTGATAAGTGTGTTTTTGCACACTTATTTACATCACAAACATGATTTAAATACAAGTAAAAGGATTGAATTGTTACTTAATTTTGTCGAATTCATGCAATGCAGGTGATTCTATGAAAATAGTGGAATTCAAAAGAAAAGAGCCGAAAAATGACCAAATTGGAGCAAAATGAAAGTTCGAGGACCAAATTGTAATTATCTGAAAGTTGACCCGATGAACACATCAAGCAATTGATCAAACTAAGCACCAATTGGAAGTTATAATGGAACATTGGAGCAACTAGAAACAAGAGAGGAGGTCAAGGAGTGAAGGAATGAAACTTGAGGATCAAAATGACTCAAATTAGAAGTTCGCTCTACTATGCGGTCGCATAGTATAAAACCTATGCGGTCGCGAGTGACCCTCCAGGGATTAAAAACGCCATTTTTCATATACCTATGCGGTCGCATAGGTATAACTTGTCCCCGATTTTTGCAGTTTCCTTATATGATTACAACTCCTTTGGTAACCTAATTTCTACGGGTTTAAATAGCAAATAAACATCCAGAAGCCGGATGAACGAATTGGGAGGCAAAAACATTCATCTTGGAGAGGATTTGAAGGCAAGAACATGAATTGATGCGAAGATTTACAAGATTTCTTCAAGTTTTGATAACCCGGTGATGTATTTTATTCAAAACTTGTAAGATTTCGTTATTCTTATCATGATAGGCTAGATTTCTGCAACTAGGTGATCGATGAACCATGTAATTATTATTAAACTTGTTATTTCATGATTTTGAATTCATAGTTCGATGGAATATTTAAATGAATTATATTGATTTATTTATTTCCACAATTAATGTGCACTTAAATTGTGTGAATTTGGTGGTTTAATTCTGAATTTGAGAAAATTGGATTAAACTCGACATATATGATTCATCATAGGGTCCGATAGGGGATAGAAATATACCCCTATGCCCTATGTAAATCTTTAATTGTTCACAAAATAAAATTACATGCATTCTTGTATAATTGCATCCGTCATAGAAATATAGGCTGGTGATTTATGAGAATAGGTTCAATATATCTCGAGAGAGAGTATTGAATAAATTTAGGAGCATTGATTTGTCAAATTCTCATTGGAATATCAAAATTGTGAAATTAGGGTTTAATTAGTAATTATTTGGGGATTCGTGATCCTAGTGCATTCGTTTTACATAGATTTTCATAAATTGACAATACATTTCATTTATTTTCATAACATTTCGTAATTGAGTCATTCGTTAAGTTGATTTGACATTAGGGTTTTTCAATTTGGGGATTTCTCCCAAAATTAGGGTTTGATTTGAAATTAGGGTTTTTCAATTTGGGGATTTCTCCCAAAATTAGGGCTTTTAATTCTAAAATTCATCTTAAATCAATTAGTTTCGGTTAAGGCTAAAAAAAATAAAATTGAACAACTCTTTCTTTGTGGGACGATACTCGGACTTCTAAAGTCCACTTTATTACTTGTCACGACTCGTACACTTGCGATAATTTAAATCGAAAGAAATATTTAGCGAACAAGTTTTTGGCGCCTTTGCCGGGGATTGAGTTTAGTTTAATTTTATTTCTTGAGGCACTAATTCGAACTCAATTTTTTATTTATTTTACTAGCATAATTTTGTTTTTATTTTTATTTTTATTTTAGTTTATTATCCTCTATTTGTGTTTTAGTTAATTAAATTGTTTGAATCTCAATGCTCGTACTGGTTTTAATTCTCAGATTTGCATGTCACGATTGCCTGGAGGAGAATTGATTCCAGCTGATCCTGAAATTGAGCGCACCTTTCATCGACGACAAAGAGATCACCGCGAAGCACAAGTACAAATGGCCAACGAATTAAACAATCCCATGATTCATGTTAATGAAGGAGAGGCAATGGACGAGGGGAATGAGATTCTGGGGGATTTCTTGACTCCTCAAGTGATTCAAAGCCAGTCCAGCATAGTGTATCCACCATTTGGGCAACCTAATTTTCAGTTGAAGACCAATGTGATACAGCTGTTTCAAAATGGACACCAATTCTATGGCAAGGCTGAGGAGAACCCACACACACGTGTATCTCGATTTCTGGATATGTGTCAACATTTTAGATACCAAGGGATTTCAGATGACGCTATTAGGTTGAGGCTCTTTCCACATACATTACGAGACAGAGCACTTGAATGGTTGGATTCACTCCCGGTTGCAAGTATCACTACATGGAATGAGCTAGCACACAAGTTCTGCACAAAGTTCTTCTGCCCAGCCAAGATAGCAAAACTGAGACATGATATATCAGTATTCAATCAAGGAGAGACTGAATCATTTGATGAAGCCTGGAACAGATTTAAAAACATGCTCCGAAAATGCCCTCAGCATGGGTTCGATAAAAAGACCCAGATTCGATTCTTCTACACAGGATTACTTCCAAACCATAAGAGCATGGTAGATTCAGCATCAGATGGTTCAATATCCACAAGAATAGTTGATGGGGCATTGGAATTATTTGAGCGAATGGCTACCACATCAGCCATGTGGTCTTCTGAGAGAGCGACTCCAAAGAAAACTCCAGGTGTCTACGAGGTGGACGCTTATTCAACAATCTTTGCAAAAATTGATTCTCTGTATCACAAGGTGGAAAGCATATCACACGCATCACAAGCTAAGAAGAGCAATTGTGAGGAATGTGGAGCCGAGCACAAAACATCAGATTGCCCTATACTCATGCAAGGAATTGAGCAAGCAGATTACGCACAGTGGGGACAACGCCAGCAGCATAATCAATATGGCGAGACTTTCAATCCCAGCTGGAAGAAACATCCCAACTTCTCTTGGAGCAACCAGAATCAGAATAAGCCACAGGGGCAATTTCAACAACAGGAGAAGAGGCCTCAATTGGAAGATATGATAGGAAAATTCATGGAGAAGGCCGAAGCTACACTTCAAAATCAAAATGCAGCCATCAAAAATTTGGAAACTCAGATGGGACAGCTAGCCATCGCATTGACTGGCAGAACACCAAGTAACCTACCAAATAATACAGAAATCAATCCTAAAGAGCAAGCCAAGGCCATTACAACTCGAAGTGGAGTGCAATTACCTGAAATCCAAGTTAAGAGACCGGGGGTGATTGGAGAAACATCTTCTTCCGCTGAAGAAGAGACTGTTGTAAAGGAATCAAGTTTAAAGGAAAATTCAGAAGAATCACAAGATAAGGCCAAAGTCACAGTCAACCCCTACGAACCTCCGATTCCCTTTCGACAGCGCTTGAAGAAGCCAAAAGTGGAGCAACAATACAAAAGATTTCTAGAAATCTTCAAAAAGCTCCATATCAACATCCCACTAGCTGATGCACTGTTCCAGATGCCTAGTTACGCGAAATTTCTGAAGGATATCATATCAAATAAACGCAAGCTGGAAGATCATGAGACAGTCATGCTAACTGAGGAATGTAGTGCCAGAATTCAGAATAAGCTTCCACCAAAACTAAAAGATCCAGGGAGTTTTACTGTTCCTTGCACAATAGGTGAAGTATATTTTGATAAAGCATTATATGACCTCGGTGCAAGTATTAATTTAATGCCTTTGTCTGTTTTCAGGAAACTAGGATTGGGAGAAGTTAAAGCAACCACTGTGACACTTCAGCTGGCTGACAGGTCACTGACACATCCCAGAGGAATAATTGAAGATGTGCTTATCAAGGTTGAGAAGTTCATATTCCCAGCGGACTTTCTTATCCTGGACATGGAAGAGGACAAGGACGTTCCATTGATACTTGGCAGACCATTTCTGGCAACAGGGAGAGCATTAATTGATGTTCAAAGAGGTCAGTTGATTTTAAGATTGGGAGAGGAGCAGATATCATTCAATGTAATCAAGGCAATGAAATTACCAGCAGAATCTGACAGCTGTTATCAAGTTGACATTATTGACAAGGCAGTACAAGAAACATTTTTACTACATGGTCCATCTGATGCCTATGAGGCATGTATTGCACAATCCCAATCAATCCAATCAGAGTCTTTTGAAGTTGAAACATGTGCAAGATTTTTGGAGACCAACCCGCCATACACATGAAAGAGGCACTTCGAGGAACTGGGGATGGGAAACACAAAGCCACTACCTTCAGTTCAGCAACCGCCAGTTTTAGAACTCAAACAACTACCGCCACATCTCAGATATGCTTATTTAGGAGAATCAGATACACTTCCAGTAATCATTTCGAACACAGTCAGTGAGATGGAGGAGGAAAAATTGCTCAGGGTACTTAGAGAGAACAAGACAGCGATTGGTTGGACAATAGCTGACATTAAAGGAATCAGTCATTTCCTGTGTATGCATAAAATTTTAATGGAGGAAAATTGCAAGCCTAGCATAGAAAGTCAGAGAAGATTGAACCCAAACATGAAAGAAGTGGTCAGGGCAGAGATACTGAAGTTATTGGATGTAGGAGTCATCTACCCAATTTCAGATAGTGCATGGATCAGCCCTGTTCAAGTGGTACCGAAAAAAGGGGGAATCACAGTGGTGAAAAATGAGAAGAATGAACTAATTCCCACCAGAACAGTTACGGGTTGGAGAGTTTGCATTGACTATCGCAAACTCAATGCAGCTACACGAAAGGATCACTTCCCACTCCCATTCATTGATCAGATGTTGGAGAGGTTGGCTGGACGTTCACATTACTGCTTTCTTGATGGATACTCGGGCTATAATCAGATACCTGTCGCACCAGAGGATTAGGAGAAGACCACTTTCACTTGCCCCTATGGTACTTTTGCTTATCGTAGGATGCCTTTTGGTCTTTGCAACGCTCCAGCCACATTTCAGAGGTGCATGATGGCAATATTCTCTGATATGATTGAAAGGTTTATCGAGGTTTTCATGGACGACTTCTCAGTATTTGGATCTTCATTTGATGAATGTCTAAACCATTTGAATCTGGTCTTACAGAGATGCAAGGAGACTAACCTGGTTTTAAATTGGGAAAAATGCCACTTTATGGTACAGGAAGGCATTGTACTTGGGCATAGGATATCGGCAAAAGGAATTGAGGTAGACAAGGCAAAAATTCAAGTGATAGAGAAATTACCACCGCCTACATCAGTTAAAGGAGTTCACAGTTTTTTGGGGCACGCTGGGTTCTACCGGAGGTTTATAAAAGATTTCTCGAAGATCACCAAACCTTTGTGCAATTTACTAATAAAAGATGCAACCTTTGAGTTCAATAAGAATTGTCTCACAGCCTTCAACACTTTAAAGAAAAAGCTTACGACAGCACCAGTGATTGTAGCACCAGACTGGGAATTACCTTTTGAATTGATGTGTGATGCAAGTGATCACGCTGTAGGTACAGTATTGGGACAGTGGAGGAACAAGATTTTTCATGTGATCTACTATGCAAGCAGAACTCTAAATGATGCACAAATAAATTATGCAACCACTGAAAAGTAGCTACTGGCTGTGGTATTTGCATTTGACAAATTCAGGTCATACCTCGTCGAGTCTAAAATCATCATCTATACTTATCATGCGGCATTGAAGTATCTGCTCACAAAGAAGGATGCAAAGCTGAGATTAATTCATTGGGTGCTGTTGTTGCAAGAATTTGACATTGAGATACGTGACAAGAAGGGCACCGAGAACGTAGTAGCAGATCACCTATCCAGACTAGAATCTGGGGAGACGGAAGATTTAGTGGATATAAATGAGATCTTCCCGGATGAACAGATGTTGAGAGTGGATGAAGCACCTTGGTACGCAGATATTGTCAATTACTTAGCCAGTTCCATTCCACCGCCTGACTGCTCCAGTCACCAAAGAAAAAAATTCTTCGTCGAGTTAAAATACTATTTCTGGAAGGATCCAATTCTCTATAGACGAGGAGCTGATCAGATAGTGAGGAAGTATGTACCTGAAGAAGAAGTACATGAGATTCTCGAGCACTGTCACTCATCCGCATATGCAGGACACTTTGGAGCTTCAAAAATAGCTGCAAAGATTTTACAATCAGGTTTCTACTGGCCTACACTGTTTAAAGACACATTTGAGTTTGTTAAGAGGTGTGACAGATGTCAACGCACTGGGAATATCTCGAGGAGAAATGAAATGCCACTAAATAATATTTTGGAAGTGGAGATATTTGATGTTTGGGGAATTGACTTCATGGGACCTTTCCCCCCTTCGTTCTCAAACCAGTATATCTTGGTGGCAGTGGATTAAGTCTCAAAATGGGTGGAAACAATTGCATTGCCAACAAATGACTCAAAGACAGTAATTGGATTCTTGAAGAAATATATTTTCATCCGATATGGTACACCGCGGGCCATAATCAGCGATGGGGGCAAGCATTTCTGTAATCGCCAGTTTGAGCAGTTGCTGAATAAATATGGCGTTAAACACCGCGTTGCTACTCCATATCATCCACAAACCAGTGGGCAAGTTGAGGTATTTAATTGGCAGCTGAAGAGAATACTAGAAGTCACTGTGAATTCATCTAGAAAGGATTGGTCTAAAAAGCTAGACGATGCATTATGGGCTTACAGAATAGCATTTAAAACCCCGATCGGCATGTCTCCATACCACCTAGTCTTTGGGAAAGCATGCCATCTGCCTTTAGAAATGGAGCACCCGACATATTGGGCTATGAAACAGTTAAATATGGACCTGAATGCCGCCGGAGAAAAGCGTTTACTGCAACTGAATGAGTTGGATGAATTTAGAATGGAGGCTTATGAAAATACAAAACTTTACAAGGAGCGAACCAAGAAGTGGCATGATATGCACATTCAGATGCGAGTATTCGAAGTGGAACAGCAAGTACTACTGTATAACTCGAGACTCAAGCTATTCCTAGGAAAACTACGATCACGGTGGTCGGGTCCCTACACAGTTACAAAAGTCCTACCATATGGGGCTATACAAGTGAGCCATGAGAATAAGGGTACCTTCACTATTAATGGGCAAAGGTTGACACACTACTGGGGCGGTGACTTCTTTAACCAAAAGTCAACCGTTCAACTCGAGACGCCAGAATGAAGCACCCGCAGAAAAGTCGAGCTATCGACTATAACTTAGCGCTGGGTGGGAGGCAACCCACTGTATCCTTTTTATCTGTTTATTTACTTCATTATGTTTTCTGCATTAGATTAGGAAGTTTATTTTCAAATTCATTTAGTATTCTGTTATGTGGTCATCGATCATCTAGGCATGTTAAAAAAGTCCAAGCACTGTTCACACGAGTCCTTAAGTATCACACACGGGTTCGGGTTGATTTGAGTTGTTTGGGTAGTTGAATGTGGAATTCACGCATTTCGAGGCAAATTATGTTTTCAAAATTTCACATATCAATGTTTTAAAAGTATGTTTTCGAAAAAATTGGAGGCGTTGAGAGTCGGGTCCTTTATAAAAAAAAAAAATTTTGGACAAAAATGGCATTATTTTATTTTATTTTATTCCTCTATCAAAAAAAAATTGGACAAAAATGGCATTATTTTATTTTATTTTATTCCTTTATCAAAAAAATAAAATAAAAATAAATTTAAAAAAAAAGGGTGTCTATGCGATCGCATAGATATGGTGTCTATGCGGTCGTATAGACACCAACCGAACGCAGAAGTTATAATAACATTATAACTATGCGACCGCATATATTTTAACTATGCGGTCGCATAGACCAAAAAAGGGCGTGGGTTAAAAACCCACGCCCGAAATTTTTTTTTTTTTACTTCCAAATCATTCATCCCAAATACTCTCTCGCCCAAATTCATCTTGGATCAAATTTCTACACTTGATTGCATTTCACTCACCTACACTACACAAGAATATTGAGGTTGGAGTTGCACATCATCTTGAAGGTATGATTTTTGACTATCTCCTTCATTTTGCCTTTTTTTTAGGTTATTTTCGAATTGTTTTTATGCAATTTGGGGTGATTGGGGTGTGGATGGTGGATGGAGTGTACTATTTGCAATTCAATTGTGTTATGGGGTAATTCGAATTTTGAGTTATTGGGTTTTATATGGATTTCTAAAGAATGCATGCTAGGTGTTTGATAAATTACCACATTGATAATTTTTGGGTAATTTGGTACATGTTGCATTAAATTTATTTGATTGCTGAATATATATGAGATTGGTGATTAATTTTTGAATGGGGAACCATGTGACATATTAATTTTTTGGCTCATGTATGAAGATTTCATAATGCCCACAACATGTTTGATAAAATGCCCATTTTTGGTAATCTAATACAATTATGAACTTCTAGCATGGCATATGACTATTAGATGAATGGAATAACTCGTTGTGATGTATTACCAACCAATGTGACTTAGACTACATCAACACACACATGCACACAAAATAGCTAAGTCATTGCATGCCCACAGCACCCTCCGTCCCTTATTTTGCACTACCATTTGATGCACCAAACGAACTCCGATTGAGCTGAAATTTGGGTATTTGCTAGACCTCATTGCATACTTTCATATGCCCGGGGGCTGCCCGAGAAAATCTTGATAATTCTCGATGGTGCCCGGGGCCGAAGGTGTACACTCAATCATGACTCCAACCATTTCACTATGAGCATATTCACCCAAATTTTCTTATGTTTTCATATGGACTATACATTTATACTACTCTAATCATCATACATTGTTCATTACACACCGTGGTAGTATACATGCATATTGAAACAAGTTTGGGGGATTTGTGAATTACGTGCTTTTCATTTCATGCGATTTCTCGCTGTACAACAAGATGTTTAATGCTAGCTATTTTCCAACCTTGCAGGATGCCACCAAAACGAACTTCAAAAGGAAAAGAGAAGGTTGGCTCATCATCCAGCACAGCACGCACTCGAGTGGTTGAAGGTGGGATACAAAGATTCTTGACTTCTGAGGCAGCAGCCCGATATGAAAACATAGTGAGTCGATGGACAGTGACACCAGAGCGGGCTGTTAAATTGGAAGACTTTCCTGATTTCGAGCTGACCACTTTGGTGCATAACTGTGGATGGGATAAAATAGTGGAGCAGCCACATCGGAGTTATGAATTGTTGGTAGGGGAATTTTACGCCAACTTCAATACAGAAATTGACACACCAGGGTCCGACCACCTACATCAGACTTGGGTCAGGGGAAAATGGATCACATTCTCACCCGAGGTTATTCAAGACTACTACCAGCTCACGTGGGAAAACATAACCCCTATACTAGGTGACTTTAATTGGCATGAAGTGGCGGAGATCTTATTGGGGCGACAAAATGCATGGCCACTCCCCACCACCGAGTAGCACCAGATTGAGCTGACACCATCTATAGCCATCCTGTGACTGTTTATGTGCCACAACATTGAGCCGACCTGTCACAGTACCACATTCACAGATCCCACAGCTGGATTCCTTTATCACTTGATGCGAGGTAATAAGGTTGATCTTACCACATTCACAGAAAGGCTCGAGTTATAAAGGCTCGATCAGATGACTTTTTATTAACCTCTTTACCTCTTGCTTTCTATATGACCCATGTATCGAGCTTTGGGCCGGTGACTCCTAGATCAGTTAACCTTAGGGCACCAGATTTTGAAATATCCTTACAGGCTTACTTGCTCGAGTCATAAAGACTGGAAAAGAAGTGTCTTATTCTCACAAATTAAGTTTATGCCCTTATTTTTCTAGACATCTGGTATCCAAAACCAACCCTCAATTTAAGATTTTCACCTACTCTTCATCCCACTAGTCTAGGCAATCCACACAATAATTCATGCACGGAGCCTCACTTATCTCAATGTTCTCCTATAATAGTTCAACTATCACCAAACTGTCTTTAGGTAGTTTACGGGTTAATTCAATAGGGGGTTACATTATTTTCCTACTTTATGCTCAAACCCCCAATCACTTACCTAACATGTAAAGCATGAATGACGTGCATAAAGGATGTCGAGTATTACATCAACAAGTATTAGTTGACCTAATTAACACCGACTCCAAAGTTTTAAAATATACCAATCCAATAGTAACATCATAGCCGGCAAGGCGATTAGGCTCACACAAGCATACATAATCAATATTCACTCACAAGCATGCCTCATGCAACAATTAGTCAAATTAAATCTGGATTGTGGAAATGCAATTAATTACATGCCGAATGTCTTTATCAAATTATGCCACCATCGTCAAAAACTTGTTCGTGAAATATTTCTTTCGATTTAAATTACCACAAGTGTACGGGTCGTGACAAGTAATAAAGTGGACTTAGAAGTCCGAGTATCGTCCCACAGAGAAAGAGTAGTTCAATTTTATTTATTTTAGCCTTAACCGAAACTAATTGATTTAAGATGAATTTTAGAATTAAAAGCCCTAATTTTGGGAGAAATCCCCAAATTGAAAAACCCTAATTTCAAATCAAACCCTAATTTTGGAAGAAATCCTCAAATTGAAAAACCCTAATTTCAAATCAACTTAACGAATGACTCAATTACGAAATGTTATGAAAATAAATGAAATGTATTGTCAATTTATGAAAATCTATGTAAAACGAATGCACTAGGATCACAAATCCCCAAATAATTACTAATTAAACCCTAATTTCACAATTTTGATAATCCAATGAGAATTTGACAAATCAATGCTCCTAAATCTATTCAATACTCTCTCTCGAGATATATTGAACCTATTCTCATAAATCACCAGCCTATATTTCTATGAAGGATACAATTATACAAGAATACATGTAATTTTATTTTGTGAGCAATTAAAGATTTACATAGGGTATAGGGGTATATTTCTATCCCCTATCGGACCCTATGATGAATCATATATGTCGAGTTTAATCCAATTTTCTCAAATTCAGAATTAAACCACCAAATTCACACAATTTAAGTGCACATTAATTGTGGAAATAAATAAATCAATGTAATTCATTCAAATATCCCATCAAACTATGAATTCAAAATCATGAAATAACAAGTTTAATAATAATTACATGGTTCATCGATCACCTAGTTGCAGAAATCTAGCCTATCATGATAAAAATAACGAAATCTAACAAGTTTTGAATAAAATACATCATCGGGTTATCAAAATTTGAAGAAATCTTGTAAATCTTCGCATCAATTCATGTTCTTGCCTTCAAATCCTCTCCAAAATGAATGTTTTTGCCTCCCAATTCGTTCGTCCGGCTTCTGGATGTTTATTTGCTATTTAAACTCGTCGAAATTAGGTTACCAAAGGAGTTGCAATCATATAAGGAAACTGCAAAAATCGGGTACAAGTTATACCTATGCGACCGCATAGGTATATGAAAAATGGCATTTTTAATCCCTGGAGGGTCACTCGCGACCGCATAGGTTTTATACTATGCGACCGCATAGTAGAGCGAACTTCTAATTTGAGTCATTTTGATCCTCAAGTTTCATTCCTTCACTCCTTGACCTCCTCTCTTGTTTCTAGTTGCTCCAATGTTCCATTATAACTTCCAATTGGTGCTTAGCTTGATCAATTGCTTGATGTGTTCATCAGGTTAACTTTCAGATAATAGCAATTTGGTCCCTGAACTTTCATTTTGCTCCAATTTGGTCCTTTTTCGGCTTTTTCTTTTGAATTCCACTATTTCCATAGAATCACCTACATTGCATGAATTCGACAAAATTAAGTAACAATTCAATCCTTTTACTTGTATTTAAGTCATGTTTGTGATGTAAATAAGTGTGCAAAAACACACTTATCAAACCCTCCAAACTTGAACTATTGTTTGTCCTCAAACAAGATAGTGATATAATTCTGAACAAACATGGCTTAACACCTTGCCTTGGCTCAGGATTGGACTAAATAATTGATTTTATGAAAATTTAGCAGTGCAAAATGACATCAACCTTTACCTGTTAAGTGCATACTTGACGTGTGTGTGTGGATTCATGCTAACATATCAAGTTCATGATGAGTTTGAGTCCCGACCCCAAGTTGTCAAATGTCTCCTTACTCGCTCGAGAGATACACAACCCCCCAAACTTATTCTTTTCACTCAATTATCCCGGGATTGTGTTTAAAAATTATGAGTTTACCTAGCTATAGTTCTCACCCTCTCGTAGTTTGGATTAATTTCACTATCACAAGTTCACATGTCAACAAGTGAAGGCTCTCCTAGTTTTGATTGCTTCGACACTCAAGATTAAACTAGGTTACTTGTCTCGCCTCAAAGGTATAGTTTCTTCCACCAATTGTCCAAGGGCTTTTCTTCTTGTTATTGTCTCTTTTTGTTTTTCTCACTTTTCTCTGGTCTCGTCAATGGAACCAAAAACTCACTTCAGTCATCACTAAGATTGGGTTCATTCAATCTAAGGCTGACTATTCTTTGTTTGTTAAGAAAGCATGCACTTCATTTACTGTTATGTTGGTGTACGTTGATGACATGGTTATTGCAGGTGATAATGCTTCGGAAATACAGCAATTGAAGGATTATCTAGCACAAAATTTCAAGCTCAAGGACATTGGTCCATTGAAGTATTTTTTAGGCATCGAAGTGGCACGATCATCTCAAGGCATTTCCATTTGTCAAAGGAAATATGCCTTAGAAATCTTACAGGATTGCGGACTTCTTGCTGCAAAACCCGTTGGTTTTCCTATGGAGCAGAATTTAAAACTAACTGCAGAGGACGGGATTGATCTTGCTGATCCTACAAAATATAGAAGACTCATTGGGCGGTTACTTTACTTAACCATCACTCGTCCGGACATTTCATATTCAGTTCAAGTGCTTAGCCAATTTTTAAGCAAACCAAAGGACACCCATTGGAAGGCAGCCTTGCGGACAGCAAGATATTTGAAGGGCTCACCATCACAGGGTCTATTCTATCCAACTTCAAGCTCATTCCAATTATCAGCATTTTGCGATGCGGACTGGGGTGCTTGTTCGATAACAAGAAGGCCCATTACTGGGTTTTGTGTTTTTCTTCGGAATGCTTTAATTTCATGGAAATCCAAGAAACAGCGGACAGTCTCTCGCTCATCTGCCGAAGCAAAATATCGGTCGATGGCATCCACAACGTGCGAACTGGTATGGTTTCGAAGTTTGTTGTGTGATCTTGGAGTTGATTTAGTTAAACCAGTTCAGCTCTTTTGTGATAATCAGGCCGCGATTTATATTGCCTCAAATCCGGTTTATCATGAACGTACAAAACATATTGAAATCGATTGTCATATTGTAAGAGAGAAGCTGCAGGAAGGTTTATTGAGACCATCACATATTCCATCTAAGATGCAAGTGGCAGATATCCTCACCAAGGCAATTGGTTCACAACAGTTTCATTTTCTTCTAAGCAAGATGGGGATTCATAGCATCACATCCCCATCTTGAAGGGGAGTAACGAGCAGACCACAGACAAAAATGAAAGAAATCTGATCTGTTAAGAAGACTGAGGCACAGGTTTCGAAGGTTGACCTAACCATTTCTGGTCGAACATGTCCTGAAGAAGAAAGTAGCTGAATATGGTCATTCCTCTGTTTCGCACCTGCACTAGACAACTGGGAAGTGATTTAATAGCTGTATTTTAGTTCTTTAATTTATATTATTTGCTGTAGATTGTGATCTTGATTTTCAGAGTTTTTTGTAGTATTTAAGAACTCATTTGCTTGTAATTTATCCATTCAAGAGTGGGGAATACATTGGAAATATTGAGTAACCATACTGGTCACTTAGCAATTCTCCCATCTTCATTTTTATTACCAAGGTCCTTCCTGCCTTTGTTGATGGTTGAAAGAGCCCAACCGAACGTGAAGAAGCAGTACCCTTTTCACTACAGTTCGAGCTAATGGACGGACAACGCGAAGGTAATTTCCCAACTCTTTTTGTGTTTTTGTGGGTGCGATGAGTTCAGAAACGTGCTGAAAATTACTTAGATAATTTTTAATTGTGCTGAAGCCGTACCCATTTCACTTCTGTGATTTTATGCTTTTATGATTATTTTGTTTTTCATCATTCATATGTTTCTGTTCTTTTGTTTTTTTGACTGAAAATAAAAATTTTCATACGCAGCCAAGAACACGGTTGTTCTTATTTCATAGTATCTTATGGGCATTAGGATCAGCCTCAGTGAAAATAAAGATTTTACAAATGTTTTGGGATGGGTGCAGCTTCACTGCAAAACTACCTGGAATTGTGTGACATTCAACTAATTAGTGTTCCTGCATGCAGTTTTAATGCCTTAGTTTGCGTAACCCCTCGAAAGGGGGATGTTTACTTTCATATTATACTGTTTGGATTTGCTAATTTGCATTTGGGTTGTGGTTAAATTAAAGTGTGTGATCATTTTGTGTTGTAGATGTGTTTTCTAACTTGTGGCTCACACATGGCGGCAAGGGATGTGTGAACGAAAACATAGGTTGCTGCGTTTCAAGTGGAGCGAAGTTACCACGAAGAAAATGTGCAATTTGAGGATGAGCCAAGTGGTACATCGACAATTCAAGATTTGTCAAGTTTATTGATAAGTGTTGTTAATAGATGTATATACATGCAGTGGCGAATCCAGGATTTAGAATCAGCACGGGCGGGCGTTGACCGTTGACTGTCGGCTGTAATAAAATATTAAGAGCTCGTTTGATGTACTTTTTTTTGTTGCAAAAAATGCATTTTGGAATAGTGATTTGATGAAGAATAAGTGGTTAAAAATTAAAAAAAAATTAATTTACATGTAATATTATTTTATTAAAGAATGTATGGTTAAAAATAAGAGAGAAAAATGTATTTTAAAATAAATGGGAATTAAATAAGTCATAAAATTTAAACATGACAATTATTTTGTTGAAATTGAATATATATAATTTTGTTATAAGATTAAACCATACTCACCAAATGACATTATCGCCAAATTTTATATAATTCAAAGGGAGAGCAAGGGTTTGAATACAAAACCACTATAACTAACATATATAAATTTGTTAAATTTAGTGTCACAAATTAGTAAGTGCCATAGTGGTCAATCTCCTAACAATTTTTAGAAGATGTCTAGGTTCGAATCCCCTCATCCCTGTTCCATCAAATTTTGGTAAAAATTGTAGAAGCAAAAAAATTCCTACAATAAATTCCTGTAAAAGGAATCGAACCCGGGACTTGCAATAAGAAAATGCCGCCCCTACCCACATCGGCTGGAAGCAAAGTTTGAAGTGA